>NC_092814.1:287150300-287450300 GCF_023375885.2 Dermacentor andersoni
TTCGCGTCAAATAAGCTAACTCTGAATATCAAGAAAACTAAATATATTCTCTTTACTCCTTCATGGAAAGCACCACTAAGAGATTGTCATTCGCTTTCTCTAAATCATAATATACTTGAGAGGGTGAGTTCAATTCTATACTTGGGTGTCACACCAGACGAGCATCTTCATTGGAAGCCTCACATTGCATTGCTGTGTAAAGAGTTGAGCAAGGCTTGTTTTATGGTGTACAAATGTCGTTATTACTTTGACACTGCCACTCTGAGAACAATTTACTTTAGCATATTCCATAGCCATCTATCCTACTGTATTGCATCTTGGGGCAACACGTACGTTTCTTATGTAGAACATATTGTACTTCTTGAGAAAAGATCCTTGCGATTCATTACTTTTTCGGATTACAATGCTAAATCAATGCCGCTGTTTCAAAGTTTAAATATACTGCCTTTTAATTTATTACTGAATCTTAAAACTATATTGCATACACATAATAGCATAACCACTAACTTTCCTTTGAGTGTATCAATTTTTTTACATTCCAGAAGCAATACACGCAGCGCACTTAAGGGAAATTTTCTCTTGCCAAAAATGCATAATGTATATGGAAGGCGAAGGTTAAACAACACTGGAGCACTCCTATGCAATAGCTTACCATCACAAGTAAAACAAGCAAAATGTTTTTCAATATCAGTGAGATCCCATTATCACTCACTACTATTATCTGCATAGAGTTTTCATCTCGATGGTGTACATATGTTTACCTTTTTCACTTTCAGTGTATGATGTACTAAATACAAATTCCTTTCTGCGGGTTTCTCGTAGCTATTACACGTACCCTGCCTTGTGTTTATGAATGAATGTTTATGTATGTATGATTTATTGATACTTTTTCGTATTGCTGTTAAGATTGTGAGTTATAACTAGCATGGATCCCAACTAGCCTTGAGCTAGGGATTCAGATGTCCTGTTCAACATTTCCTGTGTACTTTCCTATTTTGAATAAACTTCAACTTCAACTTCAAAAACCTTGGTATAGGTCACATACCTGGCCCGACGGAGGCAGCTGCCACTGGTGAAGCTACGCGTTTTCTAGGTACGTTCCGGCTACATTGTATCGAACAATGCCCCCCATCTGTGCAGTAGTAGCTAGTGAAATTGTTCAGGAATTGTGAGTGCGGAAAATCAATAGCAGCAAGACACATACATATACAGAGTGTCCCGGCTAACTTTAACCAGCGTTTAAAAATATGCAAATGCCACAGACGAACGCTTTCATTTCTGCAAGCAGCGCTGACTGGTCGGAGATGGTAGCCAAACTGGCAATGTGTTCGTCGCGCGATGAAGGGCGACGGGTCAACGATCGCTGCCTGCGTAGCTCCTCGTAGCTTTGGCATAGAGTGGCGATGTCGGTCACGGACTGAGGATTCTTTGAAAGACGCATGTTGAAAGCATTGTCCTCCATCCCTTTCAAGACACTGCGGATTTTGTCGGACTCCAACATCGCCGCGCTGACCTTCTTACTTAAGTCCAGAACATCCTCAATGCAGCTGGTAAATGATTTACCCGGTTGCTGTGCACGTTCTCGCAAACGCTATTCCGCACGCAGTTTGCGCACAGCCGGGCAATCAAACAAAGCCACTAAAGATGTCTTGAACGAGGACCACGTCGGAAAATCGGACTCATGGTTGTTGTACCAGAGGCGAGCCACACCCGCCAGATGGAAGAGCACGTTGCTCAGTTTTACGGGGACGTTCCATTTGTCGTGGGCGCTTACCCTCTAATATGTCGTCAGCCAGTACTCGACGTCGGTGTCGTCTGCGCCGCTCAAAATGGTAGGGTCCCTGTGGCGAGGCACACAAGAGCACGTGACGGACGGAGGAGGCGATTGCTGGGATGGAGTAGGAGGCGTTTGCTGGGATGCGTCTTCAGGCATGGTTGAGCGTAGGGTACGGGATCGCAGTTCCAGGGTTGATGTTGTAGGCCGAAGCATCCTCCACCACTTGTAAAGGCGCTTAATTATTAGTCACCGGCGTTTGGGACCGACCGTTAGAGCAGGGCACGAGCGGCGTTCCCCGAGCAAAGGCGCTGGCACGTCGCAAAGGCACGTCGACAATCTGTGCCCCATCTCCCTCACGTCGTGTGTAGGGAAGGTGATCGAGCGTATGGTGTTCAAAAGACTACAGAGACATTTGGACGTCACTGATCAGATGCCACCGACCATGTACGGATTCCGGAGGCACCTGAGCACGCAAGACGTCTTCGTGCAACTACACGAGCTGGTTATCAAGCAAGCCAAGACCCCTACGCCAAGAGCTATCCTGGCGCTCGAGATCTCAAGGGGGCCTTCGATAACGTCACACACGAAAGTATGCTCCGTAACCTGCGCCAAACGGGATGCGGAAAGCGAACATTCAAATATGTGCAGGATTTCTTAAGCAATAGAACGGCAACGATCATGGAGAGGAGAAGTCGAAACCGATAGCCCTGGGAGACAGAGGCACCCCGCAAAGATCGGTTCTTTCGCCGCTTCTCTTCAACCTGGCACTCCTCCCTCTCCCGGCTTTGCTTCAAGACATAGAGGGCATAGATCACGCTCTCTATGCAGACGATATCACTGTGTGGACGTCGAGGGCAGGGTCAGAGAGTTGGATTGAGGAGACCCTTCAGAGAGTGGCAAAGGCCGTGCACGAGTTCGCTAAATCGTGCGGCCTCAGTTGCTCGCCACAGAAGTCAGAGTTACTCGTCATCAAGCCAAGAAGAAACAAAGGAGACCAAGAGAACGTCCGCATCACCATCGACGGGACGACCATAACGCCAACCACGCAAGCACGTATCCTGGGTGTCATCTTCCAGAACAATGGCAAGGCGGGGGCGTCGATCGACAAAATCAAGGTTTCAACGGAACAAATTTCGAACATGATCAGAAGAGTCACAAACAGACAAAGGGGATTGAAGGAGGACGATGCATTGACGCTCGTCCAGGCCTTCGTGACGTCGCGCATCGTTTACGCGGCGCCGTACCTCAAGTTACTGAAGAAAGACAGGGACCAGTTGAACGTCATTACACGCAAGGCAACCAAGATGGCGCTGGGCATTCCGAAGCATTCTTCGACCGACAAGCTTCTCGGCATGGTCAAGCATAACGTCGTCGAAGAGTTAATAGAAGCTCATCTGTCTAATCAAAGAGTTCGACTCAGCCAAACGTCTGCGGGACGTCGCGTTCTTGCCAAGTTGGGCTGGCAAGAGGCAGAGCGGAAGGGAACGGGGCCGTTACCCAAGTTGTGGGCGCATAAAATCGACAGTAAGCCACTGCCTCGAGACATGAGGTCGGGTCGTAACGACGGCCGCAGAGCGTCTCGTATAGCGGCCTTGACGGAGACTTTGGGTCAAATAGGAGGAGAGGAAGAGGGGGTCACTCTCTTCACAGACGCTTTGTTACCCAAGTTTTCATCGAAAGCCACGCTGGCAGTTACGACGCGGAATGTGCTCGTAACCTACGCCTCCATCAAGACGTCTTTTCCGGAGGTGGCAGAAGAGGCCGCGATAGCGCTAGCACTCGCGAAGCCCAAGGTGGGAAGAATTGGCACTGACTCGCAAAAGGCGTACAACAGCTACAGAAAGGGGTGGGTGTCTCCTGCGGCACTAGATATTCTCAAGAGTAAACGCGACGTACCTGAAAGGAAAGTTGAGTTGATATGGACACCGGCTCACTCTGGGCTGGAGGGCAACGAACTTGCCCACCAGTTCACCCGAGAGATGGAACACCGGGTAGAGGAAGGTGAGCCACAGTCCATAATTAGTTATAGGGACATTACGAACCATTACAAGTCGGAGAGGCGCCGTTACCCCGATCCTCACAAATCGCTTAGCAGAGAACAGCAAGCGATCTACAGGCAGGTACAGGCAGGATCCTTCCCGCACCCTTACCTTCAAAACAAGATGTACCCGGAAAGGTACGAGAAGGATTACAATTTCTGCAAAACTCAGTTAGGCGCGCTCCAACACGTCATTGGAGTATGCGATTTCATCAAGGCAATCCCCCACCTCTTACCTGCCCCACTACCCTACCGCATCCCTCATCTACCCTTACCGAGCGATGGGGGACCTGGCTAACCAGCACCGCCCTGGAAGACCAGCTCGTCCTGATCTCCAGGGGCCAGGCGGCTAGGGAAGCATATGGGTCCCGTGAAGAGGGAACCACTTCCATCGAAGGCGTCTAAGATGTCGAGCTCGGCTCAATAAAGTTGTTTTTCTCTCTCTCTCTCTCCCCCACTGTATGGCGTGCTTCTTCGCTCCACGTAGCGTTATGTGCTCTTACACTGAAGAAAGTTACCGTCAGGTGCAGGCACGTACCCAAGGGGGGGCCCAGGGGGGCTCGCCCCCCCCTCGCAATTAATACGCATACCCCCCCTCCCCGCCCACGCCGCCACTTCGCTCACACATTCGTAAAGCGCCGCCGAATCAATGTTGAAACTTGACAGCTATTCAGCGATCAACATTTTGCTTTCTTTTTCCCTCCTTTTGGAGGGCAGTTGTGATCGGCATCTGCTAGGGTCTGAAGGCCAGTTTCCTCATCGATTCGGTGCCCGCGCGATTAACTCGAGATACATTCAGTTGTCACCGTCTTTTCGACGGTCACGCGCATCGCTGTTGCTTCGTTAGTTCAACCTTCTTTGTTTATACTTAACCAGGGACCCGGAAAGGGATTTGGTTCGTGGTGAGCTTGTCTGTATGCACGTGGAACGAGTTGCGGCCAGAGAAATCGCCAGTTGCGTTTAACTTTTCCTTTTGCTTCATTATTTCCTCTAGTAACGGCTCGCCGTGACGTTGACAGAGTCTCGGAACCATATACCTGCGATATGGGTTAGAAAAGGTGGAAAATAAAATAATACGAGACAGCGTCCATCATAAAACCCTGCAATGACCCTTAAACCCATAGGCAATATGACTGTTACCCGTTAAGTCGTCTGGCTTTTCTCTAATTGTAGAGCTCTTTTCGTGCAACATTGCCAACTGTAAACAAGAGTAGCAAGGAGTTGAAAAATGAGGCGATCTACTGAGGGAGACAGCCAAGGCAACAGCCAAACAGGAAGGGAAAGCTAAAATTAACAAATTTAACCGCTGTTTATAAAAATATTTATGGATCAACATCTTTTTATTTAAAAAGGAAGTGGAGAACAGTTCCGTGTGTTCTGAATGGCGCTTCTACAGTTATCATTCGAGCCGCCTAACGTAGCCGCTTCTCTGCTGTGCTTATGTAGGTGTTTTTGTAACCTTCCGCGTTGGGCGTACTACGTATAGAATCGCACCGTCCTGCGTCCTACGCGGTTGTACGGGAGTGGCAGCCACGCATCGTTAGGTAACTTTCCAAATAACAATACGAGTCGGTTGTGGCACTTCACTTCATAAAGCATAAAGGAGGGATCCAAAAGAACTGTGACTGTTCCCCAAATATATATTTCTCTATAATTTTTCCAGAGCTAACTAAAAGAACGCTCCTGTAGTCGGATAGAAAGTAAGTCTGCAGTGAAGCCCCAGCCACGCCCTCATAACCGCCAGCGATTGTTCCTCCGCGAGGCTGCAAATAATTCGTACTTCAAACTTTTCCTTTTAGCCAAATAAGGTGGTAACCGCATAAAATGAAATTATTATCGCGTAATTTTATACCTTTTGCCTTGCGTATTAGAGTGGAATGGCCAAAGCCTATTCTTTATTGAACTGAAATAACTTGCTTGCTTTGCTGCAAGTATCTATTGTCAAGTTTGACTTCAGTTGGCAGTGAAGTTTCATGAGCAAAACGGGTTTAGCAGTGAAATGAACGTCACCGCAGACTTTTGAAGAGCTAAATGCTCAGACTCCATACACTTTGTCCATGTATGTTGCACACCTCATTGCTTCCGCCGATGAAGAGACTCTTCAAGAATAGCAGACGCTCCGGAGGTATAAAGTACGACGCCATTTCGAGAAGGCCGCATGACAACGATTTTGTTTGCTTCTGTGATTGGCTGGCGAAGTAACACAACTCCGCAAGGTTTGTGTGCCTTGGTTGCCAACTGCAGTTTTTTTTTTTAATTTGTATTCTATTAAAGTAATCTTTATTTTACACTTAGGCTTTTTGTTCTTGGGTGTTATTCTCGACACGCATGGCGGCTGCACGGCCGCCATTATCCGCCATGCTGACTCTCTGATTGGTTGTGAAGAGCTCACGTGCCTTGATATTTGTGCTGGGAAACGGAAGTTTTGCAAAATGCAATTTTGCATTGACGAAACGTGACGTGGAGTTGCAAATTTTATCAACTAATACAATTTTTTGGTCCTTGGCGGCTATACCGTGACGTTAGCGCTTCAAAAAGAAAGTGAGTGGTAGCGTACAGAAGCCAGTGCAATGCATCTGCAATTTCGCGAATATGTGGTGGCGATCGAAGATATGCGCCATGCCAGCTTGCTGATTGGCTGAAGGAATATGCTATGGGGAGCGTCACAGGAAGGGCCGTTTCGTAAACGTCAATTTGACGTTGCGTGACGTTGCGCTGGGCCGCCATTGCAGAGACTTTCCCCCATAATTTGTGGTGGGACGAGCCGCACGAATTATGCTAATGAGCAGCCATATGCAATGGCGGCTGAGAGGAATGCGTATCGCCACATTTTCCCTGTCGTTTGGCGCCATGAAAATCTTTTGTTCATAACGCGTGCTCATAGTGTTTGCATCGCTCTCGGGTGGTGTTGGCCTTTGTGTTTCGGGCCATCATTTTTTAAAAGAGCGCATTTATACAAGATAATATTGGTTGAACAAGGCAAACTTTCTGCAACGTTGTCCACTTTTCACTACTGTGTTTGTATTGTAATCAAGATTACTGCCTTTTCGCAAAATCAAAAGTTATGACAACGGCGTCTCTTTAATTTACAAAAAGAAATGTACGTAAGGCGGCGCCTTGAAGTTTCCTCCCGCGGTGCGAGTAACCAGCGTAATGAACAAGAGATGGCAGCGCCGGCGCTTGCGTCACGCTAGCGGATATCTCTGGCGCACGCAATGCTGTCGGTGATATTCGGCATTTCTCAGCCAGCCGAGTCTCCATGTACAACGTAAACATCGAGCACCAAAAGGGCATTAACAAGATCGAAGCCGATGCATTGTCTATAAAACGTATCATTCAGCTATTATCTGCTGAACAACTGCGAGAGCACCACCATGACAAACCGCCTTGCAGCATACCATTGAGAATGCAATGACCATAGTGATGCGCAATGCAATACGAAAAGTCTACGTTCCTTTTGCTCTCCGGTTTTCTCTTCTTCAGAAGGCTCATGCCGATTTCGGTCATGTCGGAGTAAAGAACACATTGCGAATCCTCTCTTCACAATATTATTGGCCTGACATCGTCACCGACGTTTCCCAATACGTTAGACACTGCGATACTTGCCAGCGCTGCAAGAAGCCGAAAACCAAACGTTTTCGCTCCTTGCAATCGTTACCACCCGCCGAGCAACCATTTGATCTTCTGGCCATGGACACTATCAGAGGTTTTGCCAACTATGGTTCCTCCAATAGATTCATTCACTTGGCCATTGACGATGCCACCCGTTATGTGTGGGTTTTTGCACATAAAATGAGACCTGCGACGCGTACACTTTCTGCCTGAAGAGTATCTTCATTGCAGGAAAGCCTCGGAAGCTCCATTTCGACCCAGCACAGGATTCGCCGCGGGCAAATTCAAGTAATTCCTCAAACACAACAACATTCATCAGCTTTGTACAAGCTCACAACGCCCACAGTGTAATGGCTTAAATGACCGCACTAATCAGTCCACATTCGACACGCACACACACACACACACATACATATATATATATATAAAGTTTGTAGTCATGCTCGAAAGTAATCTCCCAATATAATGGACGTATATTTTTCGAATAATTCGAAGTTGCTTTTCTTTCGTTTCTTTCTTTTTTTCTTTTTTTAGCACTTACTAAAGACTCCTAGTCACCCCAATCAAAATTGACGAGAAATGTTCTTCCCATGAATAAATATTAACAACTAGATGCAGAGAAAGTTACTGAGGTTGGGAAGGAGACAGTAAGAGAGGAATGTGCCAGAAAGCAAATACGAGACGAATACATTCAAGCCATGACTGAGGTGAGAGCACAAATCGAGCAAGGCAAATTAATACCGGACGACCATGCGAGGTAGGTTTTGTGAGAACTTGCCAACAGTATTAATTCCGATAAGTTAAGCAGCTAATGCACTACAGAAGTCATTCAGAAGCTAGTTTTTCGTCCGTTCTGCTTAATGGCCGAAGCTCTATCAATGGGACACCTGTTCAATTTCACTCTATTATCCATATGTATTGCCTAGCTTTGTGGCATCATCTGCGATGAGTATGCTGGCAACTCTCCGAGCATTTTATTTGTTATTCTGTTTTCATTACTTCTCCCGGCCCGAGGCGCGCTCGTCTAAACGCACCTGCACTCCTCGCCGCCATTTCCTCACGAGACTGCAGCTGACGTCGAACTAGCGAGCGCCTTGTCGCTCGCGTTCAAGTCAGTTTCCAGTATCAGACATGTCCATGCACAGCAGCTTGTTTTTACTCAATGAAAAAAAAATAATACAGTGGGTCTCAGGCAACCAAATATGTTTGCTAAATCCAGTGGCGTAGCTAGGTCGTGTGGCACCCGGGGCCTATAGGTCTTCTGTCACCCCCCCCCCGTTCCCGGGTGTAGTCAGGAAGGCGAGGATATCGAAAAGTTCTGGGGCGGTGGGTGGGGTGATATTTCAGACCTAGCACAGCCACCTTGGATACCGCGCAGGTCCCCCGCCTCTCTCTTCGCTTTCGTTCCCAGAGATCGCGAATGTAGCAGGTATGCAGGCTGTTTTGTTTCCTGCACCAAATAACACAGGGTGCTGCACCGATAACTTGTGATAAGCGCATCTGCACGTCTGTTGTCAAACTGTAAGGCTTGGCAGTCAATACAGATGTGGAGTTGTGGAAAATATGGCTCACCAAGTAGAAAAAATATTTTAATAAAATTTTAATTAGCTATTTTAGAGGCATCATTTGCAATATTGCAATTACAATATTTATAGTCATACGTTGCCCAACAACAACTCCACAAAAATCGTCGCAGGTACATTAGCGTGCACCATCTTGGTTGTGGGCAGCCTTGAACCCTAACGAAAATAGCGTGGCAGTGACACTGGTTTCCCCGCTCTATTAGAAAACGCCATCTGATTACCTGCTTCGCGGGCCCCAATGACATGACAATTACGAGTTCTCTTCATTCTGGTCTATAAGGCCTTTTCTTTTTATTTGCTGCTATTGGCAAACACGATTCTCCGAGCTGCGGTACGGCCACAAGGCTGGGAACGGCACAGAGCACACTTCGCGTCGATCCCTGGTGTGCACCACGCAAAAACAGAGAAGGCCGCGATGAAGCCCGCTCCAGCGAAGGCTTGCGCTATACTGTTGGTCTGTGCTCGCAACACATGGCAAGACTCTTAAAACCGCTGCGCCCTTTGGGGTATACATCTGCCCCGCAAATGTTATCGTCATCTGTCATGCTTGCGTTTCCTTCCTTGAAAACTCGGCGTTCGCTATTTTCGTGTCGACAATGCTGTGTCACGCTGATAAGGCGCAAGCCGTTCGTGACTTGGCAGTACCGTGCTCGCAGCGTTAAAGAAGGGAAATGCGGCCAAGTTAGATGAACATTATTGTTGTGGGACAAGATAAGCCCCAAAGGGAGTAATTTTTTCACGAGTGAATGGAGAGGATAGGAAGATCGACGTCTTCAATATTTATTATTTCGGTACTGCTATACTGGGCCACCCGCAGTGCCAAAGTACTGCAGGCTCTAGCACCCAAGATGATTTTGTTCAGATATGTTTTTGTTGAGTAATTAAAATGACTTTCGGTCCTCAATTCCTGAATTGCAATGTTTCCTCTATAATTCCTAATTACAGATATTTAAGGCATTCCATCTTAAAATAGCGCGGACAAAACCGAAGAGGGACCCAAGAGCCACATCGTCGGAATGTATGTTTAGCGACGGCCCGCTCCGAGCATGAGCAACCCGCAAGAGTGCACCACACAGGAAACGTTCCGCTCAAGCGAGTAGTTTAGCGACCACTTAGGGAATTAAATTATTTACTCCGCACATTCCTACTGGTATTACGTAGGATGTTGACAAAAGCTGCTGCGCGTACCATTGTGCGTCACTACACATCGGATACAACGAGATCATGAGCTCGGGCTGCTGGTCCACTCAAGCCGGCGGAAAGAGGGGGATATTCAGACATATATGACACCCCCCCCCCCCCCCCCTTACTAAGCTACTGGCTATATTGGCTGTTTTTTATCGGCGCGGAATTGAACGTAGCCTCCGACCAGCGTCCGGATAAGCGTGGCTCGACAGGCCTACAAGAGGTCGGTTGACTCGCTACACGCGTTCAGCGTAATGCACTAACACGCAGTGTTCCAGCCCGACTAAATCAGACTCCACTAGTTCGCTTCGAGTTCGTGTAAACGAAGTCGCCGCCCGATGAGTCCGTCGGCGGCACTCCGGCCTCTGCCATGTGACCGAAACGCATTATACTCCCACATATTTAGCTATATGTGTCATCCAAGCGTCGATCACGCGCCATTTTAGCGCCTTATAGCGGCGATAATTGGCAAGACCGGCAGAAGTACGCACAGGCGCCCAAAGCACTCTCCAGTGCAAGCGTCTTGTGCTACGCTATCCCCTTTCAAGACGACGCACTGCAAGGTGATATAGTGTACTTGCGCGATATACATAAAAATGCGGAAGGCTGTGCGTGATTTCCCACAACCTTAAAAAAAAGGAGGAGAATAAAGTCGCCGTTTCACCCGGAAGGCGAAGCATCTATTGCGATAGCAAATTAGTAGACAGCCATACGAATTAAAGACAGTAGTTTTATCGGCCGTATAAATGTGTAAACACTCGCTTACTGATTAAATTAACAAGCATGGTGTCAGCACGCACAGGCAAACACGCACACATATCCATTTCGACGACCGCGGACGCTCGCTGTGAAAATGCTGGCGAGAGGAAGTGCGGAAGCAGCAGCGAGCGAAGTGACCTTCGCGCTGTCTATCGCTTCAACGCAAACGTTGCGGTGAGAACACAGCACACGCAAAGCTACGAGCCATCGGTCCACCTATAGACTCTACTACCAAAGCAGATCGGTTTCAAGATTTTATCATGCGGCTCTTATTGACAAGCTTGACTACAATTCTTCATCTGGATTCGACTCAATTAACGCTAAGTTCTTAACACTTCTGCGTACAGTTATATTAACCTAACCAAATTTTTTCAGCAGTCACTCAACACAGGCGCTTTGCTTCATCAGTGGAATGTTGGGAAGGCGGTTCCTCTCCACAAATTTGGTAATAAAAACTCAGCAGCTAAATACATCGCCCCATCTCACTTACCAGCACGTGGTGCAAATTGCTAGAACACATTGTTTTCAAAAGCCTCGTCGACTTTCTTGAAGGTAATGCATTTTTTTTACCTGCCCAACATGGCTTTAGGAAATCATACACATGTGAGACTCAACTCGGAACTTTCACTGATCAGTTGCATCGAATTCTTGATCGCTCATCATGCGCAGACGGCATTTTCTTTAGTCTTTCAAAAGCATTCGATAAAGTATGTCCCAAACTTCTAATCCAAAAACTAACTCATTTGCATATTGATGCTAATATTTTAAAACCGATCGAATTCTTTCTTGTTAATTGCTCACAATACGCAACTGCTAAAGGCTACAATTCGCCGATGTGCTTGCTCTATTGCCTCCAGAGTGCCCCAAGGATCGGTTCTCGGTCCTTCGTTGTTCTTAATCTATATTAATGACCTTCCTTCGCAAGTTACTTCTAACATTCATCTATTCGCTGATGATTATGTTTTATTTAGAGAAATAACAACAGATTGTGATAGAAACCATCTTCAATCCGACTAGATATAATATCTAACTGGTGCAGTATAAGGCTAATGGAATTAAATGTTAACAAGTGCAAAGCTATGCATGTATCTAGGACACCAAACTCCTCTTAGGTATACTATTTAAGTAACCTTCCTTTAGAACAAGTAAACTCGTACAAGTACTTAGGAATTCATATCGCATTCAACCTTACCTGGGAAACCCACATTAATAATGTAGTGAACAATGCTAACTGCGCTCTTGGTTACTTAAGGCGATACTTATTAGGGCTCCAGACACTTTAAAATTGTTGCTTTATAAAACAACAATACATCCGAAATCAGATTATGCTACAGCAGTCTGGGACCCCAATAACATGCACTTAATTAACGCATAATAATTAGTTCAAAATAACGCTGCTCGTTTTATTCTTTCGAATTATAACTGCAAGCGTAACAGCCATGAGAACTAGCTTTGCTGTTCCATCTCTTGCAGCTCGACGTAAAGTTTCCCGTTTATCCTTATTTCACAAAATTTTTCACAGTACAACACGGCATGATGTATTCATTCATACTCCACACTACGCATCCCGTCGCATAGATCATTCTTGCAAGGCTCACGCTCCTTCTTGCAGTCCAAACATATATTCTCAGTCATTCATACCTCGGAAGTCACTAGAGTGGAACGGCCTCCTCGCAAACATTGTATTCATAAGCGATAGTTCCTTGCTTCGTGATGCCTTAGACAACATTACTTAGCAGAATGCGGTTTCATGTGCCTGTATATCTTGCATTTTTTTTATTATAGCTTCTTTTTTTCCCGACTCATTGTATTCCTACCGAATTATTTGTCAAATTGAACTTTTTATGCTGTATTTTCTTTTCACATCTAATCGCTCCCCACTCCGCTCTGTAGCGCCTTGACAGGCCTTGAGGGTATAATAAATGAAAAGTCAAAAAGATAAAGCTCGGGCGACCGCACGCGGCCGCACGTTGTTCCCGCAGTACAACACTCCCTTACCTCCCGCCCCCCCCCTGTTCCTTGCGTGCGACGGAAGACGGCGCGCTTCCTCCCCGCTTTGCTCCCTTGCGCGCGCGAGATTGAGCCGCGATCAACGGTTCACCCTCGCACGCTTTCACTCGAACATACAGCATAAGGCGCGCGGCGGTGATATCGCCCGTGGACCTTGAAGGAACATCACGGTGACGGCGGAGACAGCGGCGTCGACGGCACGAATGCGCCTGGGAATTCTATATAATTCTCTCGCAATGAAAGACCCCTGTGCCGCAAACCATATTCTTATAGTGTCACATGGGTTTCTGTGTAAACAAACTGGTTTACTTACAGGATCCTGGAGAATTCACATACGTGTATGGACACACATAATCTGGGACATACGAATCTTTTCAATAGGCGTCACATCACGTCAACAGGTGGAGTAAATTTAAAAGGACACTGAAGGAAATTATTAAACGAAGTTAAATCGGTATATTGTTCGCCAGAAGTCTTTCATCGTCTTCTGTGTGCCAATATACGATTTTGTTGCGGAGAAAATTTCGACCTGCTGCTCCTAAATTTGAATGTGACGAGTTGACGTAAACCTCAGATGCCCTTCCGCTCTGCCCCTCTCTATGAATCAGCCAGTGATGACATCACATGGAATGTACCATTTAATAGGGCCCACCATCCCAATTTTCCATTTCCGTCATTTTTTCGGTTGCAAATGCTCTGTCCTCCCAAGGAATAACAAACTGCTTATTACGGAAGCCCGATTTTTCAACCTGACTCGACTTGCTATCTTATTAGCGGCGCTTTAAGGCGCAGTTATGGGCGCTCATGACACGCGTGGTTTCGTTTTTTTTTTTGTTTTTTTTTTAGCAACGTGGAGCAGAATTCTTCCCGCAATCTTGTTTTAAATGAGGCTTTTTAATCTGCTTAAAAGCTGAATTGTTATGAGCTTAATACAAACCACAAACACCCACTTGGCACAGGCGGCCCAACATTTGACGAATGAAAGGTATATATTGGCAAATTTTAGGTAATAAGCCTATATATGATCCGTGAGGGATCTTTCTTTTGTCGGCCCCTCCTGTGAACGTTGACAGGATTGTGCATCGAATCCCCTTGGTAGAGCACTTGGTAGAATAACTCTTGACAGATAAGACGCGGAATTTTGGTAAGCTGCCAACTTTATTATTGTTCCCTTTTGCAAAATGGCCCTTAAGCATGTTCATCGCATCCTCTATTTTACTCGATTCGCTTTGAAACAGCTGAATCATCTAAATACTCGGGCGAACGGCGATTAAAATTGTAGATTCTGTGGATTAGAGAGGACCCGGGGAACAAAATTTGCAGGTTCTACGCTTTCGAACCCAATATGAACGGAAATTCGTTAACATTTTTTACACAAATTAATGCTCACACTTAAATATCAAGATAAAAGGGCAATTAAAAACAAAAATGTCAAGCTGTAGCGGTTGAGATTCAGTCAGCATTGGTTAGAATACGGCGATCAAAGATCACAGGCCGTCACAAGGGCGCATTGATGATACGTGCACATACACAATGTCGTTGCGTCACAGCGTTATCTGACATTTCCACAGATACACCTGCTTGTCATCTACAATGCGCTGATGAGCTGTATCACACGGTGAACAATGCAAGAGAGTCGATTGAGTTCCTATGGCCGTGACGTGTTAGCTGCAAGTGTGGAATCTACTTCTGTTCGGGCTACGCCCCGCCTCAGGTCAGGATAAACCACCAGCCTAGCTTGGTCATACCCGCCATTCTGTATTTGTATAGATGGCGGCCTTGAGGGGCTTGGCCGTCGTCGTCCTGGTCTTGGCATCAGGGGATACCCTCAGCTTGTCGAACGCCTTTTTAAGCAGGATGCTGAACTGGTGCAGGTCGCCCTCCTCGGCCTGGTTCTCTTTCAGTTCGTCCGGGTATTCGGTGGTCCACTTTTTCGGCGACCTGAGCACTTGCGACTTGTCCCGGCGCCTGAGGAGCTGGTCGATCTGCCCCGTCGTGTCGGGTGCCACCAGTTCGATGGAATCCTGCAGCTGGGGCTCAGACTCCGGTTCCAGTTCTTGGACCTCCTCCTCCTCCTGCTGCTGCTCCTCGTGCTGAGGTTTCTGGGTGATGGCGTCCACTGCCCGGATGGTTCGTAGCGCGCGCATCAGGTTGTCGGCTATCTCGCTCTTGAGCCCCGCCGTCTCGGCCGTGCATGCCGGCACTCGTCGCGAACGAGAATGCTGTTGCTGCTGCCGCCGCTGCTTCTTCTTGCCTTTGAGCTGGAAGCCCGATGCGCCGCCACTCGCACCGTCACACGCCGCTTCCGACAAGCCGCCGTGCATCCAAAAGCGATATTCTGGCTGACACGAGGACATGTTCCGTGTCACCTGCAGTCTCTCTGGGTTCGTGCCGTTGGCTAGCAGCTGCCGCCGGTATAC
The DNA here is from genome assembly GCF_023375885.2 of Dermacentor andersoni. NCBI lineage: Eukaryota > Metazoa > Arthropoda > Arachnida > Ixodida > Ixodidae > Dermacentor > Dermacentor andersoni. The sequence goes on from NC_092814.1 coordinate 287,165,685, forward strand.
CTCCGCCGAGATGCCATCGACCGGCACACGACCGGTTCCTTTCACTTCGTGCAGTTTGATGACCACGTACGGATGGCCGTGCAGATAGGGCTTCGGAGTCGTAGTCGACGTAGTGGTCGGCTTCGTTGCGGGCGGCGGTGGCGGTCGCTCGCAGCCAACCACGGCCACCGTTGTCGGTGGACATGTCGTCGTCCTCTCGGTGGTCGTCGTCGGCTTTGGCGTCGTCGTGGGCCTCTTCGTCGTAGTTGTTGTCGTTGTCCTAGTCGTGGTCCGTCTCGTGGTGGTGGTGGTTCTCCAGGTCATTTTGGGCTGCTCGCAGTTGTCCGCAGCCACAGCAGCAGCACTCCGCGGCGGCGGAGCCGGAGGGTCCGTGCGAGCGGTGGTCACGTGGGTCGGGTGAGCCGTCCTGTACGCGACGCTGGACCGGCCACTCCATTGTCGCGCGAACAGCGTGGCGTTGTCGCTGGAATCGCCCGCGTGTGACTCGCCGCTGCTGCCGTTCGCGTGGTGCTCTTTGCGGCTTGGCTCCTGGGGCGCACAGTCGGCCTTCTTGTGCATCGCCATTGCCCTCGCGATTCTGGCCGCCGCAGCGATGGCAGGGTGGCTTCCATTCACCAGTCGGAACTTGGTGATGTGCATCGTGTACTGCTGGTTGTACTGGCCGCTGTCCTTGGCGTCGACCGCGCCACCCGAAGCCGCAGACCCGTTCGCGCTGCCTCTGGCGCCGCCGGTGTCGACGCCGACAAACTGCGCCCGGCCGTTGCCAGTGGGATTGTTCAGCTTTGCCATGCCGCACCACTTGAACAGGTAGTCCTTGATGAAGTCGAACAACCCCTCCTCGTCTTTTCGCTGCTCGCCCGCGGCCCGCTTGGACGGGCCCTTGGCGAGCACCTCCTGGTGTTTCTCGTAGACTTGATGTTGGACGAGCAGGTATAGGTTGCTCCAGGACTCCGCGGGCGGGGCGAGCGCAGCCAGAACCGTGAGCCCGAGCAGGCCGACCAACGGTCGCAGACGGGTGAGGGTTCTCACCGAGAACACACACCACAGAAACCGGCGATGGTGGCACAATCCTGCGGGCGCTTCGTGGCTGAAGCGTCTACAGCTCTCACGACTGGTGACTTTGGGCTGGATCGTGGCCCCTGCGCAAAGCGATGGCGTTGGCAACCTCCAAGCCCACGGGGTCCTGGTGCGCCGCGCTGTAGTGGCGGTGTGGAGAGCTCCAGCTAACTGATGTCTTTCGTGGGGTAACAGTTGGCTGCTCAGATGTTGCGGCAACAGACTCGGGCTGGTGCAAGGCCAACCATGCTTCGCATTCTGGCTGGGACGACGAAGACTTGAGAGACGGCAACGATGGAGTCTGCAGCACATCTGCGGAGGGAACACGGCGGCATAAAAACTTCGGGAGGCGCCGAAAATACTGGCGTTCAGCTGCAGCCGCAGAGGTGCCAGCAGCTACAGGTCGAAGGCAGCTCGAGCGGCGGCGATGGACCTCACGCTAAACCCGACGAAGAACGCACAAGTCGTCACTGTCCTCTCCAGAGGCGGAACGCATTCGTGCGAGATGTCTCGTGCAGAAAAGAATGGAACGCAGCAGTGATGATAATACGCCTTCAAAACATGCATGGCTGGTACAACCTACGGGGGATGGCCGGGTCAAGGCTCGGGTGGTTGCACGCACAGCTAATGAATTCAGAAAATTGAACTTGAAAATGTAGAACTGCGAATAAAAGCGTAAGGACTAATTGAGAAGTGAAACCAGATGAATGGCCTTTCATACTTTTAAAAGAAATAACAGGAAGAGTCGTTGAACAAGTCAGAATGAAATTTAGAAAAATACGCCCGACGATTACGATATTCGAGAATGCGAAATTTGAGCGCAGCTGAATACATGTTTTCATTTCGCGATATATGGAGGTAAAGAATTTGACATCGAAACCACCGCACTGATTTGCCCAGTGCCGTCAGCGCCTTCGCGAAGGGAGGCGCCGTATGGCAACACTGGCAGGATGAGCGCCGTCGGAGCCAACTGTGGAAGAAGACGACGACGACGAAGGCGCGAGCAGCGGCACTGGCGCGTTCGCACGCTCACGCCGAGGGACGGCGACGCTTAACCCAGGAACGGGCGCCAAAGAGCCGAGCTCTATAATTAAAATGGTATAGGCATATAGGCAGACCGTAACCATCTTCGATTTTGTTCTTGTGCATGTTGCCAAGTCAGATCGCACAACCCACACTGGGGGATCGGCCATGAATCGGGTGATGAATAAGCTGCTATCATTTTTAAAAAAATAAATTAAGGTAAAAGCAAATAAGTATCTTGCAAATGGGATTTAAAGTGTCTACTGCTACAGGTATGAACAATTAATTATCTAAGCGTTGCATAAAAACGGAAATATGTCATAATAATAAGTATTAAGAAGAATTCGAGCATGCCATTCTTTTTGTCTCACGCAGAAACACGCTGAAGGCACAGAGTTAATACAACCAACTCTAGAGGAAAAGCTGGCCCGAAAAAGTTGGAACCGCTAGGGAGCCGCCCTGTTGCTACTGGTCAATGTGCCCAGCGCAGTTACTATTGAAAGAGCTGAAAACAAGTACATGTCACCTTATGCTTCGTCATTTAAAAACGCATACCTGATGGTTTTATGAAGGTGATGCGTTAATATTACGTTTACAGAAAGCGTTTGCTAAGTGCGTGGCTTATGTAAATCATGATGTACTCATTCATCCAATAAAGAATGGCGCGAATTTAGGATTCGAATCTTATTTTTTTGGATGCGTAGTAGTTTCGCACAGTTGAGGTTCGAGATGTGATCGCGCTACGACATCAGACGCTGTTGCACATTCGTGCCTTTTGTGCCACCGAAGCCCCGAAGTGCTCTGGTATTTACCTTCACATGTAAGTAAACGAATGTATCTTCTTGTTCAGAACATCACGCGAGTAGACAGCTCTTGTGATGCATCACAATCGTTTGAGAAGCGTCACAGTAGAGAATTTTTTTACATGCGGAGCGATGTTTTTATTTGCAGGTTTCCCTTCAGCACAGGTGGACCAGCGCACCGGAATTGTACTGGCGAATCTACAAGCAGGTCATAGAAACTGTTTAATTGTTGCACTTTGGACAATCATGCTTCTACAATGGCCACAGCAGAAAAACAGCCTGATGCCGATTATTTCTGTGTCGGGAAGCAATCAAGAGGCAAGTGCCTAATACTGACGAAATCAAGTGCATGAACCCACATATTTATAGCGTAGGCGTTTTACTAACTGTGCAATATCTTCAACATTTTTTGCATGCCATTTCATGTGTCATATCTTTTCTGGTCACAAATGTGTGCAGCGAATCTATTTGCATGGTGACTCCGGTCCTGTGGGACCATTCACTTGCACTTGATTCTGAGTCTTTTACATGTATACGTAAACTGCAGATATGCACATCAGATCCCTACGAGCATTTTAAAAATTCAATTATCGTGGACAACACGCACATGTGCAATACCGACATAATCTCAAATACCACTAGGCAGCTGGGACACATTTTTGTGGAGTATACTGGCAGGTAAAATAAGTAGATCATGTGGACAGCCCCAGCTCATTTTCCTTATATGGAAAAATAAGTTTTTTTCGGGCACCGATTATTTTTCTGTATAAGCAAGAGAACCCACCACAATAGTATAACATATGTTGTACATCACACTAATATGTGCTTCAATTTCCCGAGTGAGATGAGTTACTTTCATGGCTGATTCAGTCAAATCACACTGCAAGCTGCATTCATTAATCTTGAATTGGATTCTGCAAATGTTTAATGAAACATGTTTCCCTGTTATGCAGCTATGCAAGGGCAAGCCCTTCTGTGTGTTCCAAAGGTAAAATTCAGGCTCTAAATTGAAGAAGACATGTCTAGTGAGAAATAACAAGCAGAAATGGTAAATGCATTGTATCAGAAGCCCGAGATACAGAAATTATGAGAAGGGCCGAATGACTTCAGAGAAATAATGGTATTTGAAAATGCAAGAGTCTTTAGTGGAGGTCAAGCAAGTCAATATATGTAGAATACTCTGTAAAATTATGCGAGTAATTGCACAGCAAACAATGGGTCAGGAAATGCGTTGTTTTCCTGCAAAACAAGAGCTGATTGTCATTGCATGAGTCACTTTAGCATCATGAGACTTGTGCTTCATAATTTCAGAAACAAACCAAAAAACAAGCCACGCAAAAATAAAAAACAATTTCATGATGCTCTCTCCACACTGAGATAAATAAAAACAAGCGGATCACATCTAATGTGGACATATCGGACACCTTGTGAAATAAAAGGAAAAATTCAATTTCGAGCTATGGCACTTGCCGCATAGATGTGGGATCCCTTGCACCAATAGTGATAGTTACCACTACATTCATAAATTGAAAGCATTCATGCAGACAAGGATGATTCTTTATATTTTTGGTTACCACTTGAGATGCCTCCACGAAGTGTTACAATGCTGCACGCCGCCATACTAAGTATCTTACAGTAACACCTGCAGGCAAAAAGCAATAGCAGTCAAAATGCTGGTGCATTCCGGACACTATCTGTAAAAACTTTTAGGCAAGAACAGTGTAAGAAGCAGACATAAGAACTGCACTTATTTTTATAATTCCCCATTTGGATGGCATTTTCTTTTTGCTTAGACAATGCCTACGCCTAGCCACAGCAGCTCCCCCATGCAGACTAGGCAAGCCATGGGGCAATGGAGGCAAATACAGGTAAGATGCAAGAAGCAATAGCACTGGTATTGACATTCATCCAATTTCTTTCTTTTTCTTACGTTTAGGCAGCCAGTCCACCTGGAACAGTCACCTTAACTGTGGGTGTGTCACCCAAGTCGTAAAGGAAGCATTTGAGGGATAGCGACAGGCACTGTTAACAGTCACTTCTCCATGTAAACGATACTCTTTCTCTCGGATGACTCCTACTCCTCGCCATGCCAGCTCACCTGTGCAGACTCCACCAACAAAGATGCCGTGGAGGCACGTGCAGGTCAGAGGCAAGAAGCAGTGGCACTGGTGTTGACATTCACCCAATTTCTTTCTTTTTCATAAGCTGAGGCAGCCGGCACACCTTGACTGCGGGTGTGTCAGCAGATTCTTGTTGTACATATGCTCATAATAAACTTGAAGGCAAATGAGACGTTGATGAATTGATTTTCTGAACATTTAGTGTACACATACATGTTATACTTTGCAGTGCTACACAGCATAATTTGAAGCTTCCCTCTATATTTTTCACCTTTACTAACATCTGTGTTGTGTGGCCCTCAAGCTGCACTTCATGTTGTAGCAGCTGCTTTGTCTGTGTATTGCACCCTGGATTAACCTTGTGATATCCACATGTGCAAAAGGCCTATACTTCTCTTACATATACAAAATAAGGTTCTATGTAGTTCTCAGTGTTACAACAAAAAATAGAAGTAACCAATCCGATCGTGGAATTGTCTTTATTACAGTAATTTCTATGACAGTTATGGACAAGTTCACAACTTGAACTGGTCAATCTGTCGTGGGAAGGAATTGTATGTATACATATAGAAAAAAGGGGCATGTGTGTGTGTTTGTGGGTGGGGGGGGTGGTACAGGATTAGGGCGGTACTAAAAGCGTACCCATTCCTTTAAGGTACCGTAACGAAGCGTATTATGCATCAAGTTCATACAACTAACTCTGACATTACTACATACGCCAGGCGACGCGAGCTGCATATGCCATGACTCATATTCGCGACTGCACCGGATGCCCTCCATATTATTCTGGCTAATCGTGCTCACTGCAACGAGGCAGAAGATCATGGGCGCAGGTGCCTTTAACGTATCTCGACCTTGCGAGGCACCGCTGCGCGGGCCAAGGGAGCTGTCGGAGCGAACACTCCTTGGCACACACCTGCCTGGGCGGCCCCAACCTGCTTCGAGCCGTTCGAGCTTTGATGCACCCACAGTCATTTGGGTGCCCTGGAGTTCCTGCGCCGGCTGCTTTATTATAATTCAGGTGATCTCCTGAGACCTCCGTTTGCCGTTTACATGTGCCCTCCTGCTGGATCAGTACTTGTATTAAAAAAAACAATCTATCGTCGCGACAATAGATCGCGACAGCGCCTTCTCCAACATACCGCGCCCGTGCAAAGAGAATTACGGAACGCCAACGAGGAATCTGACTACAGCTTCGAGCTCCTAACTGGCAACCTCGTCGCGTGACGCTCCTGCAACAGGCATGACCGCTGAAAACCGCATAGCACCGGAAACTTCAGCAGGATCATCCTTCAGTTGCATAAGTGTCACCTGCACGGGCAGCATCTACCACACCAACTCGCAACATAGAATAAAGAACCAACTTATAAAGCCCCACACACGGCCGCACGCTCACACATCACATCACTACAAGCGAGACGCTGCTACGTAGGCTACGCTTGTAACTGCTAGAAGCTATCGGTTGCCACATTAAAACTGACTACTGTCGCCAAGTCTAGCGAGTGTCTCAGGAGCTGGCAACCTCGACGCGTAGCAACATGGCGGCGCTCTCGCGGTTCCCGATTTCAATGCATGGGCCCTATGGGTAGCTTGTCCTCTAAAGTCAGTATAGTAACTCTTGGCAGAGGGCTTCACACACGTTCCTGTGGCTGTAACCCAGTACGGTAGCCCCAAAGGAAAGAATTAGAGGAAGAATCAAATTTAAGCCAAGCTGTTTGAAGTGTTCTTCTGAAATTATTTTCCGTTGAATAATGAAACGCGGGCATGTCAAAAGGTGTTGCAGAGATTCACTCTCATTGCATGAAGGGCAAAGAGGTATTATAGCCAGACCAGACCTTCGGAGGCAAAAGTTCAGTGGGGGGACTCGACAGCATAGTCTCGTAATTGTTGCTTCGATTTTTCTAGTTCTTGCAAGGAAGATTGAGATGAGGGAAATCAGACGTTCACAATGATGATTGCGCGAACTTACTTGCAATAGTATATTTTCTGAATCGTGCCACAGTGATGAAAGCTGACGTATGCGAAATGTGGATTATAAGACCATCGTGGGATGTTGTTGTTGTTGTTGTTGTTGTTGTTGTTGTTGTTGTTGTTGTCCTGAGTGGCCGTGGCACATACCCACGGTGGGGGATTGGCCAAGAATCGGGTGGTTTAATTAGGTGCATAAATATAATAATGATAACAAGGGAGTTAACAATTTGAGTGTGTGAATATAAAAGTAAACGTTCTGTGTTTGGAGAAAAAAAGGAAATAATCAGATGAAAACCGGGTATAAAATAATAATAATAATATTGCTCTGCCTCGCGTCTTCGTGGTTCACTTTTTTGTCACAGGATTCATGGCGTATTCTAGTTGTCGCGTCTGTTCGTTTATTATTATTATTATTATTATTATTATTATTATTAGTTGTAGTAGTAGTAGTAGTACTAGTAGTAGTAGTAAATAAAGGGACCACGTGTGAACCTCGTCTTTGCTTCATAATGCTTGCTTTAGGCATCTGATTGCATCACTTTGTATGTCTAGCGGCGAATAAGTACTTGCTATAAAAGACACTCATATTACAAGAAAAAAATTAATTCTTTATTGATTGGTACATTTAGCGGTAGCTCACAGACAAGAAGAAGCACGCTTCCTGGGCACTGCAGTGAAAGATCGAACGTAATATGACGGGCTTTAGGCACAGGCACCAAACTGTCATCGTGACTGTGCCATTTGAGCAGATATAAGAGATCACCAATTGACCACGCAAAAGATCTTAGGATCATCGCAACAAGGGCTGCAGCTTATGAAGACGTTTCGAGAAGTGTCAGTACGAGCATAGCAAGGAAAATACCGAGGAAATAAGAAGTGCGCAACTCTTTGGCAGCGCAAAGCGAGATGAGGTAACGTCATTCTTTCTCAAGCCCACGAATGACCGTCAGAGATCTTATTTTTGCCATGCCAGACGAAATGTTTCGATTATTATTATTATTATTATTATTATTATTATTATTATTATTATTATTATTATTATTATTATTATTATTATTTCTTGCTGCTGTTATCGCCTTAGTGGGTTAGAGTCACCTCTTTCTTCACTTTCAGAGAGATTTTCACTTACGTCGGGTTACACTCAAGAAGGCAGGAGAGACCCGCAGAAGACCGAATCTCGGCAGCTGATCGCCGCCGCGATGAAAGTAATCGTCCCGCTCAAAAAATCGTTATTCTCAAATACGTATTTCTCGTTATAAATAAGACTTTTGTGTCTTAATGACTGGCTTGGTAGAGTTCCCGCGATGGAAATGCTACAGCACATGCCGGATCGCGAAAGAAAGATAATCCCGTGACTTCTACAACACTGCGCGTCGTCCGCTTCGGTACGATTAAGATCGGCGGCCTCCGGTACCTTTTAACGCGATAACGTTAAGGAACTCGTGTCGCAGAAAAGCCGTTGGCGTCGGTGTCGGCGTCGGCGGCGTTGGCCGTGAGACGGCGTTGGCCGTGGCCGTGAGACGAAAAATTAAAATTTTTTGCTAGCTTCCTTGCTTCAGAAGTTAATTAATATTCAGTAATTATCTAGTTAAGCAAAATACAATAAATAGCCTGACACACTACATACAAAAGTGAGCAACATGCATTTGGTTGCGTCGTCTTAGAGTGCATCGGCATATTTTTAAACTCTGCCTAAAATTCACTGAAACACCCTGTACATATTTTACCTTGTCAAAGAACAGGCCAAAGAACGTATTTGGTATAATATAATATTCATGAGAACTAAACGAATGAAAGTTGACTGGTAACATAAAGAAACGAAGGTGAACCTTCGCTAATTCAAGAGCAGGCAATTTCTCGCTAAGGTGGCTCATGAAACAGTATGCCTTGTACCAAGAATCTTAGTCGAAAAAAGGTTTTGAATGCCATGTGCAGTGGCTCGTGGAAATGCATGCCGCAGTACGACATTACCTGCTTTCCTCTTTTTGTTCATGCCACAACAACCGACTAATCGCAATTACCTAATTAATCGAATAATTGGAGTGTTAGAATTGCCCCTCACGAGGTACTACTGCTAATAAAATGACCTCCGTCGCTAGTGGAATGAGTGCCGCAGTGCTACAGTTGACTTGCCCAGCGAGGGGGGGGGGGGGGGGGGCGGGGGGGAGGCGGTGGCTCACATTACGTATTGAACATTTGGGAGGCTGACAAGCGCAACGCCGTTGTTTAGTTGTTGTCAGGGCAAACCCCAAAATGCGACACAGTCTCTGAACAGCAAGATTCGGTTGCTGCGCCCCCCCCCCCCCGCCCCCAACCAAAAAAAAAAAAAATGCTTCGAGGACTGTTGTAGAGATGGCCAGATCTATAGCCATACTGTGGTTGAACAAAGGCCACAAAGGCTTTGTGGAGGTTCTACAGGAGTTGGGCGTCCTACCCACTAGGGTGTTGATCGTTCTGAGCAACCAGAGAAACCAGAGAATAATCGAAAGAATGTCTGGAAAAAAAGCCAGCTGAAGCTAAATCTCGTCATTTCAGTGCAGAAAAGAAAGCCCGGCAGGAGCAGGAAGCTACGCAGCACCAGAATCCTGGAATGGAAAGACTCTAGCAACACCTACGCAACTGCTTACGCAGCAGGATAATTGTGAAGTTTTACACTTCTTGAAAAACTAGTCTGCATTCTGGCTGAATTGTATGCTTATTGATCATCTGCAATAGTAATATGCATGTCTAAAGCTTTCACCTTCGTTTTTATCTTCTTTTTTTCAGTCTGACGCTGTCTTTACTCAATATCGGTATATATATATATATATATATATATATATATATATATATATATATATATATATTGTGATGCAGCAGTTATCACGACGTTTATTACGCGTCGGAGATGCGGCGAACCGACCACGCCCAAAGCACGGATCACACAAGAGCGAGCCCCACAAGCGATGAAGAAGAACCCCATATGAACCCCACATGATGATGATCATGTACTGATGACAAAGTATAGCTTATAAATGCCCACACTAATGCCCCCTCGCGCGAAGGCGGCCATCCGGGCCGCAATTCAAAGGGGCGGCGAACGCCTCGTGAAAGGCTTCATACGGGAAACATCCACAACCTCAGCAGCGCGGTAGCGGCGGTCATTTGGAACGATAACTGGTGCCACGCTATAATTAACGGGAGAGGTCTGCTCCAAGACTTTGTAGGGACCGATGAACCGAAGCTGAAACTTGTCACACAAGCCAGGAGTACGAACTGGTGTCCAGAGCAGCATTTCCTCGCCAGGGCGGAAGCACACGACGCTGTGAGAGGCGTCGTAGTGCTGCTTGCGGTCCTGTTGCCGTGCTTCAGTGTTGATGCGGGCGAGCTGGCGACAACGCAGAATGCGGGACACATATTCTTCACAGGAGGATGGGCATCGATCGACAGTTGGTGCGAAGAAAGAGACGTCAAGGCAGGAAGAGGGCGAACGACCATAGACAAGGTAAAACGGCAAGTAACCGGTCGTGCGTTGAACGGCGGTATTGTACGCAAAAGTCACGAATGGCAAAATTGCGCCCCAGTTTCTGTGATCTGGTTCGATGTACGTAGCTAGCATGTCGGACAGCGTGCGATGACATCGCTCCGTTAGGCCGTTGGTTTGCGGATGGTAACTGGAGGTAGTCTTGTGGGTGGTTCCGGAGGCTCTGAGTACTTCGTCTACTAGTTGCGAGAGGAATGTTTTTCCACGGTCGCTCAGGACGACGCGAGGAGCACCGTGACGCAGTATTAAGGCTTGAAGTACGAATGCAGCAACTTCAGACGCTGAGGCAGAACTCACACAAGCTGTTTCGGCGTAGCGTGTCAAGTGGCAACGGCTGTCACAATCCATCGTTTACCGGTGAGAGTCACAGGAAGAGGACCATACAGGTCAATGCCAACGATTTCAAATGGTTGCGACGGACACGGAACCGGTTGCAGTTGTGCGCTTGGAGCTGATGTAGGGAGCTTTCGACGCTGACATAGGGCGCAGGAAGCCACATACCTCGCTACACTGGCGGACAAGCCAGGCCAGTAGAAGCGACCTTTGATGCGGTCATATGTTTTCTGGAAACCAAGGTGACCAGCAGTCATGTCGTCGTGAGAAGCCTGCAGGACATGAGCACGTAGAGAGCGTGGCAGGACAGGAACCCAGCGTTGACCGTCAGGGTGATAGACATGACGGTACAGGACGCGGTTGTCAATCTTAAATTGCGTCAGCTGTCGACGAAGGCGGGCGTTAAGGCACGTTTATAGTCCGACGTTATCGGCGCGCGGGCGAGCGTCGTTCGCGGTCAGTCACGCTACGTCGGTTGCGCTGCGCCAGCCGAGATGCCATCCCCTCTATACTTCAACGCGCGCGCCGTCGGCTGCTATCTTCGGAGATTGCGCAGAACGTTCGCCAAGTCGCGCGCCGTCCGCAAAAGCCGTCTGCGGAGTTGTGTTGGCGCCTTTTTCTTCGCGCGCAATGCATTGTGGTGCGAGAGTTCCGCCGACTCCGACGCGCGAATGGCTCAGGTGCCATATCGGCGCCGGGCCCGTCGGGGCGCGTCGGAAGCCGCCGGTTACGTTGGCTGCGCCAGTGCGCCCGACTATAGAGGGGTCGTTTTCGCCGACGTGACGTAGCGTGCGCGCGCGCGGGCGTTACGTCGGACTATAAACGGCCCTTTAGGCGGGCGCGAAGCTCCTTGAAGGTGGTCTGTGATGCGCCGACAGTAAGAGTCCGCAAATTGATGAGATTTGAAGAATCTGTTGTCGTGTTTAGGCATCTCCTCTACAGTGGCCAACGAGAAAGCATGTGAAGAGGGGTCGTGCGTAAGCTTTTCACGGATGATAGTTGGAGGTTCACTGCTTGGTGTCATAGGAAGCGGACAGCGAGAAAGCGCGTCTGCATCCTGGTGTCTTTTTCCGCACTTGTAGGTAATAGTAAAGTCGTATTCTTGCAGACGAAGGATCCACCGACCAAGTCGTCCAGACAAGTTTTTAAGCGTCGAAAGCCAGCATAATGCATGATGGTCTGTAACTATGGTGAAATGGCGGCCGTGAAGATAAGGTCGAAACTTCTGCACAGACCAAACGATAGCTAGGCATTCCTGCTCCGTGATGGTGTAATTCTTTTCGGCGTTTGTGAGAACGCGACTTGCGTACGCGATGACCCTCTCACCTAAAGTGTCGTCTCGCTGTAGGAGAACGCCACGAATGCCGTGTCCACTAGCATCCGTATGCAGGAGGGTAGGAGCAGCTTCATCAAAATGGCGAAGTACTGGTTCAGATGTGAGAGCGCGCTTTAGATGGGCGAACGCTGATTCACATTCGGGAGACCACACAAAGGGAACATTAGAACCCAGTAATTTGTGCAGAGGTGACGCTATTGAGGCGAAGTCTCGTATGAATCGGCGAAAATAGAAAGCGAGGCCTAGGAAACTGCGCAAATCTTTGGTGTTTTCAGGACGAGGGAAGTGCCGAACTGCCGAAACCTTGACAGGATATGGACGAATGCCATCTTTGCTCACAATGTGACCTAATACCTTGATCGTCTTGCTCGCATAATGGCATTTCTTGGTGTTTAGCTGAAGTCCAGCGTTGGCAAGGCACGTGAGAACTTCATCCAGACGTTTCAGGTGCTGAGAGAAGGTTGACGAGAAAACAACAATATCGTCCAGATAGCTCAAGCAAGTCTTCCACTTCAGGCCACGAAGAACGGTGTCAATCACGCGTTCGAACGTTGCGGGCGCGTTGCAGAGGCCGAAAGGCATGACATTAAACTCGTGGAGCCCATCTCGTGTCGAAAACGCTGTTTTCTCTTTATCGTCCTCATGCATAGGTATCTGCCAGTAGCCGGAACGCAGATCGATGCTGGAGAAGTACTCGGCACCCTGTAGGGAATCCAAGGCATCCTCTATTCGCGGTATAGGGTATACATATTTGCGTTTGATCTTGTTAAGTGCTCGGTAGTCGACACAAAATCGAACAGAGCCGTCTTTTTTTCGAACCAAAACAACGGGGGAAGACCATGGGCTAGCAGAGGGGCGTATTATGTTCCGTTGAAGCATGTCGGTGACGTTCTCGTCAATGACTTTCCTCTCGGCTAGCGATACGCGATACGGTCTACGGCGCACGATAGATGTGCCATCTGTCTCCATCCGATGCGTCGTAATCGAAGTTTTTCCCAACGAAGATGAATGCGCTTCAAACGAAGCTTCATGTTTTTGGAGCAAAGCAAGCAACTGTTGTGACTGCGAAGGTGTCAAGTCGGAACTGATGGCAGCTGCAAGAGCTGAAGGAGATGCGGTCTGTCCAGTGCAAGGAATTTCAGAGGAAGCTGCTTTAAAGGAAACAACAGAGATAGACTCCGATTCGGTGACGCAAGCCAATGTACTGCCTTTAGGGATGAGAATCTTTTCGGATGTCGGGTTTGTAACACAGAGAAGTGCAGAGCCATGATCAAACTGAACCAGCCCTGATGCAAAGGCTATCCCTCTTGCGAGACAGCGTGCAGATGGTAATACGAGCACGTCGCCGCAGTCAATGACATCAGACGTGATAGTAACAATGCTTTGATGGCGAGGTGGTAGCGCGGTATCTTCTACAGCAAGCAAGTGAAGCGGTGCGTCATCTACATGAAGTGAATAGGTCGTGTCAGTCATGTGGAGAACGCGTTGCCCGCAGCAGATGGAGGCGGAGGCCGTAGAAAGAAAATCCCATCCCAATATGAGCTGCTGGGCACACGAACTTAGCACTGCAAATTGCACGTAATGCAGAAGTCCGTCAATGGAAATACGAGCAGTGCACATGGCGATAGGTCGAATGGCGGCCCCTTGAGCAGCGAGTAGCGTAGGTCCATCATAGGGGGTCGTAACTTTCCGCAGTCGCGAACACAATGCACGGTGAATAATTGAAACACTAGCACCAGTGTCTATCAAAGCTTCGACTTGTACACCTTCTACTATAACCAATATCATATTGTACGGACGCGACGGAGGAATTTCTGTCCTGTCGTTCGATGCAGCTTTTCCTCCAAAAGCTGCATAATTCAGTTTTCCGGACGACGCTCGGCGAATTGAGAAGCAGGTCGAAGTGGGGACGTAGAGCGGCGAAGGGGTGACGGCGAGCGGCGTCTCGCAGTACGATACGTCGGAACCGTCTCGATAGGCTACAGTAGGTGACGGAGAGCGGCCGCGCGGAGGAGCATAAGGACGGCGTTGGTCATGCAGGCTCCCTAGACGTTGGATGGTAGCTCCAGGCGAGAAGTCATCCCGTTCGTATGCGTCATATCCACGACGCTCGTCTTGCTGGTGCTTGCGGCAAAGACGTGCTATATGGCCACGATAGCCGCAGTAGTAGCAGATAAGACGAGGAGGACGCAACTGCGGATAGCTGGTTTGGGTTGGTGCGCTGGTAGTCAGGGAAGCCATGTGGGCCGGCGTTGGTTTTTGAGGCATCGGTGGAACGATAACTGGAGTAACGGCGGCTACTTGTGCGTACGTTGGTGGGGCCCGAGGGGTTAGGGGGTCCGTGTACGCTGCGCCAGCCATGGACGCCAATTCCTCCTTGACAACGTCTCGCAGATTGGTATCCGATACATGAGAAGGCATAGGCCCTGCGGCGAAGCCAAGATACTGTAGCTCTTCGCGAATTATTGCACGGATCATTGCCAGTAACGTGGGGTGGTCGGCGGTAGTGGTTGCAGTGGTGTCTGGCTGCAACCGTACTGATTCGAGTTCGTCGAGGCGCTGGCAGGTAGCGACGATATCAGTGACGGTAGCGGGGTTCTTGATGGCTAAGGCATTGAAAGCGACCGCTCCGATGCCTTTGAGGATGTGGCGAACCCTGTCTGATTTGGCCATGGCCGTGTGCACGCGTCGACAAAGAGCAAGCACATCCTCGATGTACGACGTATAAGATTCCCCGAGTTGTTGCTTTCGAGTGTCGAGCGTCTTTTTTGCTAGGGCGGAACGAACAGCCGGTGTGCCGAAGATTTGGCGGAGCTGCTGTTTGAAAGCACTCCAGTTCGTGAAATCAATCTCATGGTTTAAAAACGAAGTCTTCGCTACTCCTGCGAGATAAAAGGCGACGTGACGTAGCTTGGACGCGTCGTCCCAACGGTTAGCCGAACTCCCTCGGTCGTAGTCGTCCAACCAATCCTCGACGTCTTCACCGCGAAGTCCAGCAAACAGATGGGGATCACGCTGGTGCCCACTGATAATCCAATACGGAGAGGCTGGGGTAGCCGAGGCCGAGATGGTTGAAGTAGAGGTGCCCGTTGGCTCGTCCTGCGACATACTGGCGGACAGCTGGCACAATCGGCGACCTGATCGAAGCTCCAGGAGGTTCAGTGGGGAGGACGGAGGACCGTAAAGCACACTCCACCACTTTTGATGCAGCAGTTATCACGACGTTTATTACGCGTCGGAGATGCGGCGAACCGACCATGCCCAAAGCACAGATCACAGAAGAGCGAGCCCCACAAGCAATGAAGAAGAACCCCATATGAACCCCACATGATGATGATCATGTACAGATGACAAAGTATAGCTTATAAATGCCCACAATATATATATATATATATATATATATATATATATATATATATATAGCTTCTTAAATAATAAAGACAAAATATTCTGAGCGTCCTTGCAATTGATTGTTTATAAGGCGCAATAGAGGTAATTTTATAATGCTCTCTTGAGCCTAGTCTATCAAGCCCAAACCTTGCACAACAGGCCCTACTTTTCCCAACTTCCAGGACAGCGAAAAAATAAACATAAGCTATTGAGACATTAATATCTATATTCGAAAATAGAAGAATAAACTCTATATTGTGCATAAATTCCATCTAATTAGCTTTCTTAATAACGAATTTCTGAGGCACATCTTTATATGGCATGGCAATTTTGTATGGCACAGAAATATTTCTCCATACACTGGAACAGAGCTTACTTTTACAGCGCACGCCTTTGTTTCAGCATGAAAAGATATTAACAAGGACAAGGTAAAAAGTGCAGCTTACGCAATTGCCCGATGCTCCAAACTTCAGAGAGCCTAAACATCCTAATAAAATGGTATACGCTTTCATACTTTTCATACCTTTTTTTACACAACTTTGTTCATGGAAATAAAATAAACTGGACTGTCTGCGCAAGTCCACAACGCAAACAAATAATGGCAAACCTTGATTTTGAACAAAAAAGCTTACTTTTTTTTTCAAATCTTTCAGTGTCTATGGTCACCAGCAGTTTACATCATGATTTTTCTGTGCATACTTTGCTGCACCCGAAACGCTCAACAGAGTACATTTAGTCTTCCTTACGTACCTTTATCTTAATTTTGGCAGCAAATTTTGAAAAATCGCATGACGTCAAAAGTCCTTGCGCGCGAAATAAAAGAAAACATCTACAATTAGGTTCAATTTTTCTCAGAATTATTTCTTCTCATTGATTATCAGTTCGATGAAAAAAGATGTTGCTTTATTTGCTCTGAGTACAAAGGAAAGCAATGACTAGTAATGTATAGGCTGCGGTGTTCGGCGCTCCGCGGCCTGTACTATATAGCATGTAGCGCCGAGCAAGCGTCAAGTTTAATGGTGGCTTACGTTTGTGCCACGAACTAATAGGGAACTTCGAAATGCTACAGAGAGCACACAAGCGCTTTGAGGCCGTGAAATGTTAATTCAGTCAACTAAATAATCAACGATAAATAGAAATTCATCAATTCATGTTGTAGATTCATGTATTATACTTGCATTGTGCACGCCCTAATGATAAAATGAAATTAATATTTACAGCATGAAAAGAGAGTGGCTATAGGGGTTGCGGAGGTATTCAAACTTGAAACAAGCGTCGCTGCGTATCATGACACTATACGAGGTGTGACACAAAAGAAACGAGACTAAGTGTGTAGCTTGAAAAAAGAGTGGAATTGGCAACAACTGTTTTGCTGACGTCATCCCACACACCTCCTCTATTCATGCGGCCAACACGTGCAACTGCATTCTGCCGGGAAAATGTCTGATGTAAAAACCGCAAAGCGAATCAACATCAAGTTTCTTGTGAAACTTAAGAAATGAGCCACGGAAACATATTAAATATTAACCGAGGCTTATGGAGATGAAACTTTGTCTCGTGCACGTGTGTTGGAATGGCATAAGCGGTTTTCAGGGGGAAGGTACAGTGTGGAAGATGATAAACGTGCTGGGCGCCCAAGGTCAGCGATTACAGACCAAAACATTGCCAAAGTTCGTGATGTGATCCGTGGTGACCGAAGATTAAGTGTTCGTGCAGTGGCGGAGTTGGTTACCTTGGATAGGGAAGCTGTTCGACGCATTTTAATGGACGAATTACCCATGAGGAAGATTTGTGCGAAGGTTGTTCCAAAAGTACTGTCCGACGACCAAAAACAGTGCCGTAAAGACGTGTGTGTGGACATATTAGAACGCATTGCAAACGAGCCAAGTTTGTTGGAATCTGTTGTGACATGTGATGAGACATTGATTTTCACCTATGACCCAGAAAGTAAGCGCCAGTCAATGCAGTGGAAGTCTCCAGGATCCCCAAGAACCAAAAAAAGCACGCATGTCAAAATCAAAATTCCAGGAAAATATTGTCTTCTTCGACATTAATGGAATTGTAATGATTGAGTGGCTTCCCAGTGGTCAGACTGTTAATCAACACTACTACATTGAAGTACTAAAAAGACTTCGTGAAAAAATTAGGAAAAAGATGTCACAGTTCTGGAGTGATGGATGGCTGTTGCACCAGGACATTGCACCCGCTCACACGGCCCTATCTGTCAAGCAGTTTCTGACCAGCAAAAACATTACTGTGATGGGCCATCCTCCTTATTCACCTGATTTGGCTCCATGTGACTTTGTTTTACTTCCTAAAGTTAAAGGGACACTAAAGTGAAAAATGATTTATTCTGCATCAGTAAATTACCGTTCTACAACACCAAAAACACCATTCTTACAACGATAAGACGTTTGGTAAGCCAGAAAAAACGCTAGAAAGAAATATGGGTGGCGACGCCTACTTATGTTCCCGCACCTGGGGGCTGTGAAGTCTTGTATTTTGATGGCATCTTCTAGGGCCTACTAATTATATGTAGCGGTACAGATTGACTACATTGTGTTCTAAAGAAACCAAATATTAAACATGGCAAGTTTCGGGAACCTTTAATCAGCCAACGCTGCCCAAAAGCGAAAACATACTTTGGAATCCCTGACGTCACACTGACGCACCGGCGCTGGGGATTCGGCGCGAAATTCAAATACTGATACTTGGACCTTCATTTTCTCATCTAATAACCAAACGATTTTTTTGAAATGACTGACTGCAGGGTTCTCAAACAATGCTTCATTAGTCTAAACTGATTTATTGTTTCACTTTAGTGTCCCTTTACATCTTGCTTAAAGGGAACCCATTTTACCTCAGTTGAAGAGGTTCAGGCAAAAACGGAGAATCTCCTGGAGGGCCTTCCAAAAACCTCGTTCCAGACCGGTTACCAGCAATGGCAGCACCGAATGCAGAAGTGTGTGAATGCTGAAGGGGATTGCTTTGAAGGTGATACTGTCACAGAGAGCTGATTCAGTAAGTACAATAAGTTATTGGACCAGTCTCGCTTTTTTTTTTTTTTTGTCACACCTCGTATGTACGTATACTGTATACAGCGTGGTGGCATGACAGCGTCGCGTTTGGAGATGGTTGCTGCTTAAAAAAGAAAGAATTAAATTATGGGGTTTTACGTGTCGAAACCACGATCTGATTATGAGGCCCGCCGCAGTGGGGGACTCCGGAAACTTGAAGCACCTAGGGCTCTTTAACGCGCACCTGAATCTAAGTACACGGGTGTTCTCGCATTTCGCCCCCATCGAAATGCGCACCCGCCATGGCCGGGATTCGATCCCGCGACCTTGTGCTTACACCACAGCCGCTAAGGAACCACGGCGAGTTTGCTTGTTGCTTGATGCATTCCCTATATAAGAAGCAACTCGTAGAGGTGCAACAAACGAGGAAATATGTTCAAAATTTTATAATTAGCTCACATATACCCTGAGGGTATTATAAATAAATAAATACATACATAAATAAATAAACACACGATAAAGCTGCCCAAGGAATTGAATCGTAGTAAGGTAATGCGACCCATCCCTCTTTTTCGTAACGGGTACGTGTGCTTCAAGCCTCTTTCGTGGGAAGATCGTGATAACAATACAGTAAATAAGTTTACGCTGTCCGACGCTTCTCCTACCCCCCTCACGCGAGGTGCGACGCGATAGAGTGCCGTATGCAGTGACTTGGCACCACTCTCACCCCCCAACTCGACTTCAGCGAAAGGTTGAAGCACCTTCCAACTTTTTTATTTTACACCTTTACGTATTATTACATCTGGTATGCTAACGTTAGTAATGAACAGTTGACAGCTAGCGCAGTTGTTCTGTCGCTCGCTCTTATTAAAGTGCATTTCCATCTTTTTTTCTTTCTTTTTTTTGTGACAGCCGGCACAGTAGACGAGAACGATGACTCATAGGCCTCAACGTTCCAATTGCAACGCTGTGGCTGCGAGAGACGCCATAGTGGACGGCTCTGGAACACCTGCATGTTCTTCAAAACGTACGCATATGTATACCTGCACGTGCGTTTTTTTGCATACCGCTTCCATCGAAATTCGGCCACCGCCATAGTAAACTCCACAGCCGATTTCAACTTTTCAAGGAGCTCTCCATGAGCGGCTAGCAAGCACTGAGGACAGTGTTAACATCGATACCGTCTGTTTACAGCACTGAAAAATCGTCAGCCTTCTTCAACGCCAAATCAAAGACGGTTATTTTTTTGTGTAGACTACCTACCGAGGGGTTTGATTTGGTATGATCAATCAGTGTGTGATTATTGCGAAACGGAGGTTGGCGAGAGGGAGAACGCATTAATGATTCCACGTGATTGGACGACATTCGGCCCTATGTAAATAAATTATCTGGATTCATTTTTCTTTTTTTTTCGGGTTAAGCTGCATTTTGCGAAATAGTCCGCAGTCATTTCAAGAGCCGCAGGTACGTAGCTTCGATCAAGGATAGCGACACGAGCGGCAACGCCAACAGCGCGTAATACATGCAGCAAAGAATGAAGCTACAACCAACCTGCGTACAGGCCAGCAGTCATAGCGTAACCACGGTGCACCGGTCGCCGCCACCGCTCCTCGAAGTGCAAGCCCACGTTGCTTCTATTCCATCACGGACGCAGTGACCGGACGTCATGCCGATTTGCCCAAGCTGTGCCGTGCTTGCGGAGGATGCGTGGATGGTCGCGGAGTCTGAGGAAATCTGCGAATAAGAAAGTGAAGACAGTCAGACCCGACTAAACGTTACGACTGCATTTTTTTAAACAGCTCTGCCTTTACAGGATGGTTATAAAGTAGTACTGCCGACCATATGACGTCGTTTAAGAGACTTTATTGAGATATTCTGGCAAGATTAATAAAACATCTACTGACGTTTACTTAATGTCTCTGTCGGACATCTAAAGTGAAACCCCTCGTAGGTAGCCTGACGCGTAGACAAATTTAGGATACGAGACACCCTGCAGGGACGCCTTTAAAACGCTTCAGAAATGACTGAGCACCCTTGCAAAGAGTAAAGCCGGTAGTTTTAGCAGCACATGTACAACAAGTCTCGTAGTCGTACGTTAATGCAGCACTCTAAAGGATGAAAGTTTGGCGAAAAACAGCCTTTTATGCCTTCGAGCCTCATGGATTGCGTATTCGCAGTGGTATACATTTCAGTTCAGCGATTATGGGCATGCAGTTATAGGTGTGCTTAAACATGAGTTCACTAACTTTGCGTAGATTACACGTTTTGCGAGGAAGTTATAATAATAATAATAATAATAATAATAATAATTATTATTATTATTATTATTATTATTATTATTATTATTATTATTATTATTATTATTATTATTATTATTATTGTTATTATTATTATATGCAAAAAATAAGAACACGAAATTTCCAGTAGAAAACCACTGAATGGTTTACCTCGAACACATTAAAAACCAGCAATGCAGATGGAATACAGCATAAAACGCACTTCGAAAATAGAGCGGACAACGTACACCATGCTCAAGGCCGGCCTTTTTATCCTACACACTTTCCGATATACTACCGCCGGCATCGCTATGTAAATTGGAGGGAGTCAGTTAATTTTGACAGCTACCAGTGTTCGATTTGTTGTTGTTTTTGTTGTTGAGAGAGCCCCGAACCAACAGAGAGGGCAACACAATAGTGCAGGGCTCCGGATCATCAAAGCAACTATTTTCCAGCTTTCCGGATGGACGGTTAGGGGGCGCAGCTTGCGCTTTTGTGGGAGGAGGCTCTCTTGCATTCTTGACTTGTCAGTGGCGCAAGATACCAAGATGCAGCAAACGAGTTTTACTCGTGCATGCTGCACCACAAATTATAGCGATATGAATGATGTAGACACTCCAAGTGCATTTTCACCGTCGTCATCGCCCTCGCCATTATGTTTCGTATATAAAGCCCAAGTGCGATAAACTCCTATCGTGCTCTGTCTGATGTTGGTGAGAAGGAAAGTACACGAGGGTGAGGCGGCTCGATGCGCATAGTATTCCCGCACGCCCACTGTTGGAGGTCACGTGATGAAGCGTGCTCTAGGGGAGGAGGGCGCGTGTCTCTTCCTCTAACCTAGTCGTTGCTGCGCGTGGCTGTCCGCGCGGCTGAGCGCACACGCGGCCCACGCTAGCCCACGCGCGGTATCTTGGAGGCATCTCTAGCGAGTCCAAGGCTACAGCAAGGCTAAGGGCGAGCCCAGACGGCGGCATCCTGCGCACTGTGTTGCCGAGCGCCAAGTGTTAAAGATCGCTTAATCTCATGTTTCCGAGACGCGGTGAAGCGCGAGGCAGCTAGAAGCATTCGCTCCCAACTGCCGGCGCTCTTCATCGCGCCAGCGATATGACAGCGAGTGTTCGTGCTCATCGAGTAAGATCTGTTCATGTTTGCCTGCATGACATAATGCTTGTTCGTTTAATTATTAACCGAATGTTCGCTGCACTTCATACGGCTGACAAAACTACGCACCTCACTTTGTGTAGTTCTCTAATACCTTGCTATCGCAATCAATGCTAAGCCGTTCGGGCAAAGCTGCTACATTTTTCTGCCAATAGCTGCTCATATACCAATGGTCTCTTATGCGGTGTGAACATCAGCCTCCCTCCCCGGTTTCCAAATTTAAGTCACTGTACTGGGCACTGGGCATTGTACAGTACCGACGCATGCATCTACAATTGTTCGCGCAACAAAAAGCTATTTTCTACATCTATCTGTATATTACTCTTCCGGAATAACGGAAACGTCATTCGTACCTTGAGCGCAGTTTTGTTAAGTCACAGAACGAAACAGGGGTTTGAAGTTCCCGCGCTACTTCTTCGTGACGTGATGCGATTTTGACAGCACCTATTGATTGAGTTCAATTAATGGTGTATCGATAAACATCATTATACTGCATCTTAAAGAAATAAATAATCCCAAACACCCAAACTATATTGAAGTTCGTGAAGTCGTACTAAAGCGTACCGGCGCTGCAATTGGGGCGCGAAATTCGAAAATGAGTAACATTGCTCAGGATTTTCTCCACTAGTGAACAACTTTTCCCGCCCAAACGAATGAAATCAAGCCTTCCAAAACACAGTAACAATACATCAATCAAGCGAGAAAAAAAGAAGAAACAAAGAACGCAAACCTAACGCAATGTTGGAATCTAGATGACTCGAAGCTTGTTTGACTTAGCGAGGCAGCAGCAGTCAGTGGCGGAAACAGCTACAGCCTCGTCGCCTGTAGCTGTCCACGTCACGAGGGCGTAGGCGATATAATGTTTGTGAGAGGTTTATGCCCAGATAGAATTAAGTCTCCATACACAGTGTGGCACATCCGTTCTGAGAGATTCACCTAGAACGACCATACACCCAGTGCCGAAGTTGTCTGCTGGGGCACACACCCAGCGATCCAAGCTGTCTGCTAGGCCTGACCGCAGCCAGCAGCAAGATGTATATATATATATATATATACACCCGGCGAGGAAACGATGACGAACGCCACACCCCGGGGAGGAGGCAAGAAAGGTTTTGCTTTAGAAAATATTTTATCAGACTTTCCGCTGCTGAACACGAGTTGACCGGCTCGATCACTGGCCGCGCCAACTGCATTTCGATGGTAACGGAATACAGAAACGATTGTTTACCGCGCGTATGGTGCGCATTAAAGAACCCCAGGTGGTCAAAATTAATCCGGAGGCCTCCACTATGGCGTCCTTCGTAGTTCTCTGTGCAGTTTCGGGATGTTAAACCCCACGATTATTTGTAAAGCTAAACCAGAAGTTTTGTTGGCACTGGCATCTCCCTCGAGAAATGCCGGCTTACATAATAGTGAGCGTGCAGCAAACCCACCTCCGTTTAACATCCCCTAACTACTCTCGTCTTGTACCAAGCGGTGAACAACTTATACATTCACCGTCAACATCACCGCCAGTTATCGTCAATCAACGCAAACAGCACAGAAACCTTCGCTTACACTGATTCCCAAAGTGCGTGGGATACACATCGTATTTTTATTCCTAGTCACTTCATGCAATCATCTCAGCATCCTGATTTCAGTCCGCTTGCATCTCTTCAGCATTAGAAAGAAATTCTCATCGAAATTGCTTTCATTCCATCGATGCCGTCTTGTAAACATGTCCCCTCACGTTCGTTTATGTGTTGTCGTAGTATTAGTATAGGCCCACTTGCTCTCAGCAAGTGGGGCTATACTAATCTGCAGGTAAAACCAAATTAGAAAGGCCCACTTAGCTTGAAGAAACACACTCTCTCACCGGAACAGGAATTGGCCTCCCTAGTGCGATATTCGGCCACTGCCTTCCTGATGATTCCTACAAATAAACTGGGGCCCTCAGTCCCAAGCAGCTGCGGAGCACCTGACCAAGGCGGCGGTCAGGTGCTCCGCAGCAGCCGAGATACAGACGATATAGTCACGGCGGCCACACTGCCCGGCTTCGACACCGTAACCTTGTAGTACGAACGGACAGACAGGCAGCGTGCGATCGAGGCTCTAACTTCTGGCACACTCTAAGTATTTTCATGGCGCCTTACTACACCTCCCCCCCCCCCCCCCCCCCCCCATGCTTAAGCTATAGGTACAGTGGGCACCGGTCTACTGTGGTATGGCGGGGAACGATAACTGGTGCGTGCCAGTTACAGCGCCACAGCCCGGGGTCCTTTATCTGTTGTGGCCGGACACATCGATGTGCATGCATGCACGCACACTCGTAGACCATCTCCAGTACGCGTGTTCAGACTGCACTCACAAACTATATCCACTCCGTATGCTAGTCACTAAGTGCGAGGGTATAGCGCGTGGAAAGCGACGCAAACCCTGTCCCTTCCCCTTCCTTACTTTACCGACTATATTCAGTGTTCCCAACAAACTATAGAGGGAACTCTGGCGACGCGATTGTTCAGCTGACACAGATTTGTCTAATATTCGTGCTTTTCGCTTAGTGAAATTCTCGCGAAAGTGTGTTACGCTTTCGCGTCCATACATTAATTCAACTGGGAGCTTTACATGGCAAAACCCCGATCGGAATGTAAGGCACGCCGTGTAGCGAGGGGGCACCGAGTAAACTTTGACGACCTGGTGTTCTTCAACACATCCAATGCATGGTGCATGAGCGTTTTTTGCATTCCGCCCCCATCGAAATGCGGCTGAGATCGAGAGCTCAGCAACGCAACGTCTTAGCCACGGGGCTACTGTGGCGGGCATACTGCGAGCCACTAAGCAAGTGAATATAATCACTATGTGGTGTTGACAATTCAAAGTTACTTAAATTCTGTGGTTTCACTATCACGGTTAGAGATGGCAAGGGGGGAGGAGTCTGGTATCCCTGGGTTGCCCTTTGAATACGTGCCTGCTACGCGGATGTTTTTGCATTAAGCACCCACGATATACGGCTGCCGCATCCGGGATGTGATCCCGCGCTCTGGGGATTTGGCAGCACCACAGATATTTCTTTTTTTTTAATGTTGCAGATTTTTAAGCAATGAAGGTGAAAATCTTCAGGCTGATTGTTTCAGGCGCCTACTAATAGCATGCTAAATTTGCTTGAAAAATATACATTTTAATATAATAAACTATAATTTCTTAATATTTTGTATTCATGAAAGAACATTTGTGAAGCAATAAGTATACAGGCACTGAGCTCGAAATTTTTCTGGTCCTTTTATATGGACTGGGTTTTATTCTCAACTAACAGAATAACTGTGGCTATGCAAAACAGCTTATCTTTTTTTAAAGTTACATGCTGGAGCCTCAAACCCTGGAGCCTCAAACCCTAGGGTCTGGCAGACTTCCTTTCTGGCATTGTTGACATAATTACAGTAATGAATTGAGTCATCAACAGCCGTTTTCAGTATGGATGCTCCAACAAACGTGGTTTTGGGGCACCTACACAAATCAAGTGTTCGCGCGGGAACTATCGCCACTATTAGGACACCTTTGGGGCGTACACTGAAATACTGAAAACGTTAAACTACAGACATTATATTTCTAAATGAACATATACAAGGAAATACGTTTTTCAATCAAGAATAACAAAGCAAACGCCACAGCACAGCGCACAAACTCGCGCAGTGAATAGGCGGGACCACGGACGGAGCGGCGTGTTTGGCGCCATTTTTAAACACCTTCGGTCGCAAATTTTGAGGATGCTACACGGTGCAAACATTTGCCAAAAATGGTGCCATGTTTCGGCTTCAAAATAAAGTTATTAACATTTTCAGTTGCGTTTGCTATTCACTCCGCTAAAGTGAGACAAAGATGGAGCAAAATTTCAGTTAAATCTTGCTGCGAAATCGCTAAGATTGTCGCCAGAGCTTTTCAGTGAACTTCAGATAACGCAAGCGTTCTAGAACAATATAATATAAGCTGACGTGACGTAAATCATCGACTGAGCCGTTCGTAATTTGCCTAAGGTCTGTGCGGGTGAAGAATAAACAGCGAATTTACCAGCAGGGTGCATTGGGCCTTTACTTTACTAATAGGCTTACATAATAATCCCGAAGACAGCAGAAGTTCGTCTGCCTTCAAACTGTGAGGTTACAAATGCAGCTCGCGATTCAAAAAAACAAGAGTAATCTGATTTTCCTAGCACAAATAGTCACTCGGTCCACATTATCCTTGGAAATGTTCTAGTTCTCGGTCCTCTTGAAAGTGCCGGTAAATTCTAGGACAGGTGCTTGGTCGCGTGTTAACATGGCGATGATAATTGCGTGATCTTTTAACTCATTCGTTACCGCTAGAAATACGCTCACTTTTTAGTGCTCATAAGTTCTAGCTTTTTATTTCAAGACGTATTTGTGGTACAGTATACCGTGATACATAAAATTGTACACTGATCATTGGTGTTCTAAATGGAAGTAAAGATAAAATAATTGCTCAGGGAGTCTGGGAGTCTTATGATAAACTTCAAAGAAGCACCCCAAGAAGCATGGATGAAAGTAATAATTTGCTATTTTTAATGTAAGTACAGAGGGAGTAAAACAAAATCTGAAATATACAAAATATGCACCTTGCTCCTATAGCTGGCAACTTCTGTAAGTCAGACCACAAAGAAAATACCCAGATTTGGTGACGTGAATATTATCCACGTGATGCCCAAGCTATGCGGGAAAGCCATGGTTTCACAAATGTAAAAACTGGCAAGCAACTATTGTGCAGGGAGCATTTCTTTTCACTCATTTCAGCAAACACCGTATTCCCTCATTACTCCATTCTTTAGGATCTCAAGGCAATGGCTGTCAAGTTGTGGAGCATCTAAAGGTCGGCTCATACTTGGTCATTGTGTTAGATCAACTTTTCTGTGCAAGCAAGCTGGTCTAGTCGTGCACTTTGAACTGTCGCTGAAGCATTCACGTGCTCTGTACAGTGCCCTCTACACAGTGCTTAATGTTAGGGGGCCCAGCCCCCCCCCCCCTCCCCCTCTTTTCTTCTTCTTTTTCCTTTATTTTTCTTTTTTTTTTGTGGGGGGGGGGAGGCCCTCTTCGGCAGGTCGGCTGCAGCACTGCGTGACCCATTCGACAAGCGCTTCAGATGATTTCATTACCACTAGTACCTTGTGTGGGGCAATAAAAACTCTCCCATTTTTTATCAATGATTTGATCGGGATTAATCGGTTGATGTGGCATGAACAAAAAAAGAAAAACAGGCATTGTCGTACTGCTGGGTGCATTTCCCCGAGGCGCTGCACATGACGGTCACCACCCTTGTTGGACTAAAATTCTTGGCACAGCACACTGTACCATAAGCCACCTGAGCGTGAAGAGAGAGAGAGAAATAAACTTTATTGCTAGACCAGGCTTCTTGAGCCCAAAGGTGGGTGGCCGCCTCAGTCCAGTTAGCCATGGCTCGCTGCCGCCGTCCGAGCCCTGTTCACCAACCGTAGCTGGTTGTCAGGGTCTTGCGTCACCAGCAGAGCCTCCCACTGGTCTTCCGATTCTTCCTGCATGTTATAGCCTGGTGGTGATGATGACTGTGGTACTTCGCGGTTATTCCTCCACTCCAGCACCATATGGCGCAAGGTGTTGGGCATGTCTGGCGGGCAGAACTTGCAGTCTCGCCCGTAGGTGCCCGGATACATGGCGTGCAGCAGTGTTCCATGCGGGTAGGTACCAACCTGGAGTCTTCTCCAGGTTACCGCTTGCTTCCTATTCATCGTCTTATGCGCGGGCGGGTAGCGACGCCTCTGCTTCCTGTAGTGCGCCAGGATATCCGAGTACTTCTTGGATATCCGTTCATCATCCTCGTCCCAGTCGTTGGTCCGTGTTCTCTGCGTGTCGGAGATGGCTCGGCGTGCATGATCTCGAGCCGCGGTGTGCGCCGCCTGCTTCCCCGCGAGAGACTCGTGTCCCGGCGTCCAGAGGATTTGTGCTGCTTCTATCTCGGTGTTGTTCAAGACCTGAAGTGCTGCCTTTCCGATCCTTCCGTTCAGATACCTCCTGCATGCTTCTTGCGAGTCCGTCACCACAGTAACCAGGGTCTTCTTGCACGTTGCGATGGCCAGGGCTATGCCCAGCTCTTCCACTGTGCTCGCGTCCTTGGCACGTATGGATGTGGCTGTAAGTTGTTCGCTCTTCTCGTCCACCACGCTGATTGCAAATCGGTCGTTTGTTCTGTACGCAGCTGCGTCCGTGTATCTCACATTTTCTTCTTTCCTGTTAGTGCGTTCCAGTATGTGCTTGATCGCCTGTACTCTCGCCTGTCTCCTTTCCTTGTTGTACCCGGGATGCATGTTTCTGGGAATCGTACTTATGTGTAGCTTGTCTCTGATCTCGTGTGGGATACGCTGAGGTAGGTGCCTCTCATCCTCGACTTGGTAGCCCAGATCTTGGAGCAGGGCTCTTCCCGTTTTTGTTAGCTTTAGTCTCTCCAGTTGGTTGACGTTGTGCGCTTCCACGAGCTCTTCCCACGTGTTGTGTACTCCCATTTTGAGTAATTTCGCTGTGGACGTGGAGGGGGACAGGCCCAAGGCAATTTTGTAGGATTTTCTGATGAGGGCGTTTACTTTGTCTCGTTGGCTGTTCTTCATGTCAACATATGGGTTCCCGTACGTGACGATGCTCGTGAGCAGCACTTGTATCATTTTCGTGCAGTCTTCTTCCTTGAGTCCGTGACTTTTGCTCGTCCCTCTTTTGATAAGGTGGGTTATCTGTTGCACTGTCAGTGGCGTAGCTAGATCGTCTGGCACCCGGGGCCCATAGGTCTTCTCTCACCCCCCCCCCCCCCGGGTGTAGTCGAGAAAGGCGAGGATATCAACAATTTCCGTGTGTCTTCAGACGTATATGACACCCCCCTCTGGCCCCTTGGACCCGGGGCCCATGGCCCCGGGACTTTGAGGACCCGGGACTTTTTCCTTGATCTGCATCAACACGTCTTGCGTGGACAGGTGAGCTGTTGACTGTTCTTCATGTCAACGTATGGGGTAGGTGAAGATGCTCGTGAGCAGCTCTTGTATCATTCTCGTGCAGTCTTCCTCCTTGAGTCCGTGCCTTTTGCTCGTCACTCTTTTCATAAGGTGGGTTATTTGGTGCACTGTTCTCTGAATTTTTTCCAACTCTGCTCCCCCGGCCCCGTCCTTTTGAATCAGGAGTCCGAGGATGCGGAGCGTCGTTACCTGCGTGAAAATACCTGCTCGTAAATTAGTGAAGTGTCGCCTTGGTTTCTTCAGGTTAACAATTAATTTTCGTTCGTTTAGTTGTACATTATGAGTGGTGGGTGATACCAAAGACGCATGCATTTTGTCCACTTTTGTAGGTAAGTAGGTGTGAAAACAAAAAAATCCGAGGACACCTTAGCACTTCCTATGAGTTGTGAATGAGAAATCATTAATGTTCAATTGAACGGCGTTGAGTGGTTCTTCGAGTATAATACGATAGCGGTACGTGCTGCCCGAGCCAGCAAGCAACAGGGCCAGCGGTGCCCAAGCCGCTATGTCCCCGACTCGGCGATGTCCTCTCCCCTCACGCAGCCCTTGGCTGACGCCTCCTACATAGCACAAGGCCTGTGCACTTTGATCCACGACGTCATGCTACCATGCCCGACTACCACAGAATCGCCGTGCTTGACAGAGCAAATGTCGGTCCAAGTGGCATGACGTCATAAAAGAGAGTGCACAGGCCTGCTATAGTTCTACTCCGTCAAGGAGCGCTCGTGCGGAGAGTGAGAGCAAGGGTGACGTGGCGTCGCGGGGATGCCCTCTCCTCTTGCGCAACATTTGGCACGTTATCGCTCCAGGTGTACCCTTTCGCCCGCTCTACTCCGTCGAGGCGCAGCTCGTAACGTGACGTCGCAGTGAATGGCACTGCGAGTTTAGGTTCCGTGTCGCTGCTGCAGACGAGAGACAACGGCTTTTTCGCTCAATGGGCCATTTGACGCTTTCGCATCAAAATATATCGTTGTATTGCCTGCGGTTGCAATGAAGCAAGGCAGCTGTTATGCCTTGCAACTAGACTTAATTGCTTTGAGTTCACATCTCTATAACGCTTAGTTATTTTTGATAAAAAAAAACCTTTCCAAAATGCCCGTTTTCTTTTTAAGTGCTTGATTGATTCGTCACAATAAATCAATGCCCGAAATACACTTAGAATAATATATTTACTTGCAGAACACCCATAAAAACTTGTTTAACTATAGAAAGTTCGTTTCACTGTACTGCATGAAGTTGGCTATCTCAGCGCCAATAAAGCAAAGAAGAAATGCTCCAGAAATCCTGAGAATTATCTACTAATGCGTAAACATGCAATTGGCTCGGCTATTACTTCGCTTTTGTTTACTCGCTTGTCCTAGCTTATGCGTGTCTACCCATCGTTTCTCGGGTGCCAAAGAGTGCTTACGGATTAGTAGACAATTCTCGGAATTTCGGTAGCATCATTGTTGCTTATAACCTCTATCCTGCTTAGACCATAGCATAACGTTGCAAACACAATTCCATTCCATACAATCGTGGTACTACAATCTTCTTTTATTGCTGCATTCTGTACAATTTTATTTTTGTGAATCAGACAACCTGCATTTCTTGTGTGGAGGCTGGGAAGCTGCTTCTCCTCCATCTTTTTCGTCTCGCTGTTCCTGTGTCGCCGTAGCTGCTTGTTCTTCATCTCCGTCAGCTTCTTTATTTCTCTTCTGTGCTGATTCCAGGGCTCAGTATTACCTTTTTGTGTTATAACGTGAGCGCGTTCTTCCTGCGTGGCAAACACAATGGCTCGCCTTAAACAAACACGTTGGTCCGAATGGTAATTCTTTGTATGACCCCAAATGATGGTGGATAGCCAGCTAGTAGGCTCCAAAATGCTTCGCAAAACATTGATTCCCACAGTACGTGCATGTTTGTTTGTTCGTTTTTTTTTTCTATTGTACGGCAAATGTGATGCCCCATTTGTTAACGGAAAAGGGTGATCGAGTGATGTTGTATTATAATAAGCTGCACTTCAACAACAAAGGGGTAACTCTTACCTTGAAAGGAAGCTTGTAAGCCAGAAAATACACGATAACGAAGGACGGGTGTAATGTCACCGTCTTGAAGCTGTTGAACTTCCCGCCATTCCTGCACCAGCTCGACCTGGCGTCATGATTTTGAGGCCGCGCATCGGATATAAACTTTATTACCGCTAAAGAAGGACTGCAGTGTGTTATAAAACAACTAAAGACTTTAACTAGCATGTTTCGAGAACATTTATAAGCTAAAACGACTCCGATGCAAGAAAATGCAGTCTGGGACGTCAAGCTGATGTTCCAGCGCGAAGTTTAAAAATTAAGTTTAGTGTCCGATTTTTTTAAAATTTATTAAGCAACCTTCTCCCGCCAAATGAAAAAAAATTTGAGTTTTGAAAGCATCTTGGAGCAGTCTACACTGTTATACTGGGGCCCTTTAGTGTCTCTTTAAAGTGTATCTTGCCTTTAAAGTGGATTTGCTGGGCACTTGGACGGAAAAGCGACCGACGCAAGTGTCGTGATCGAAACTTGCGCATACCCACTGTGAGAACGTTCGGCAAGATAAAAGGCCATGCGGTTTTAAAGTGGACAACTTTCTTTGCCCATTTTCTTTTTTCACTTTCGCGGTTGGTGGTTGGTGGCCGTGGCCCAGCCAGAGGGTGGCACACTGCCACTGACGCATGAGAGTGTACAGAAAAATGAGGTGTTTGAATTTATTTCTCCCTAAAACGAGCGGCGCTTATTTTTCTTCTTTTTTTTCGATTGCCAGTTTTATACCTATTTTTTGGCAGTTCAAAGCAGTAGTTCTCGCCCTGCGTAAATTAAGCCCTTGAAATATGACGACTGCTATTGTCACAGATTCTTTACTTGGGTATTCGTCTGCTTGAGCGTCCAGTAACTTTTCTCCATTACTATTCTATTCTCTAGTCCCTGCTCATTTGCAAAATATTCGGCTAATTTGGGCACCTGGTCACAACAGTTTATGTTTAAATAAGAATCCAGGCTCACTGGCTAAGGCATTCCTTAACGGCTCTGTCCTTCCTGCGGTACCACTGCCCACATAGTTGCTTCTCCTGAGTACTGACACCTCCTATATCCCTGGCATAGTGAACTTTAAATAGCCAGTGGTATCTCTGACCAAATTACACTGTCGGATGTCCGCTCTGAATTTCTTCCCAGACAGGTCTGATTAATTTATGCATTCACCCCTTTGCATTTTCTGTAATGAGGAGTAAATACAAGATCGCTTCTTTATTACACTGAGAAAAAGAATAATTGAAATTACGCCTTGCAAATTTGGTCTGGATTTAATGATTCCCGTTAACCTTTAACTTGGATCTTAGACTCTTGGGTACAGTCATGGGAATGTTTGCACCACCATACAGGAATTTATTATTGATTCCAAGCAATTTCCCGGTCAAATCGGCGTCCTTTATCATTAATATTTTAGTAAACTTCAATTCAGGCTACGTCATGCAATTTCTTGCATCTGTCACACAGAGTTTATAAGTTTTCGCTATTTTACAAGTGGAATTTATTTCTATATTTATTTAGCTTTATCCACCCGAGTGTTGGCCAATCCCACATAGCATGAGGGTGCTATGAAGAGTAAGGCTTTCGCATGAACGCCTCCCGGTGCTAATTGAAGCTAAGGTGTCCTGGACCGCGTATATAGCAGCGGAATACGTAAACCCGTGAGCAAACCCGTACACGGAATACAGAGTTGCCGAAAAACTAAATTTCTTTGACGTAGTAGTTCTGTGGAAACCCGCAAGGTGGAGAGAAATAAAGGGAAAATCAGACATCCACCCGTTCGTAGCAATTGCTACAAAGGAAACCCATACAAGTTTAACGGGTGGATGTCTGATTTTCCCTTTATTAATGATTTCTCTCCACCTTGCGGGTTTCCACAGAACTACTACGTCAAACTACGCCTTTGCTTCATGTTGTCGACAAATTCGACTTCTCCCTGCCATCTCCTAGCCGCCTGGTTAGCTCAGATGGTAGAGCGGCTGCCCCGGAAAGGCGGTGGTCCCCGCTTCGAGTCCCGGACCAGGACGAATTTTTCTTCAACTGTGAGGCTTTTCTTTCGAGGAACCTCTATGGGTTTCCTTTGTAGCAATTGCTACGAACGGGTGGATGTCTGATTTTCCCTTTATTAAATTTATTTGTAATTAACATGCATATGCTCAAAGTTACGAGTACACTGGAAAGTTTACAATGCCAAGTTTGGACTGCAGTGCTCAATTTCAAGTTACCTTCACAGGCAGAGGAAAAAAATCGGCTTTATCGGGTAATCTCTGATCCGTATACATTTACTCACGGGCGTACCTGAACAAAGTGAACAGGACTATGTTCCGCGACATCGTCGGCGTACTCAAGCTGATCAGCGACTGCCTGACAGAAGTCGCTCATGCGGCTAGAGTACCCTTTACCGCACCGTCGAGCGTCGAAGATGCCTCGTGAGCTGCTGCCATCGAGCATCCGCACAAACAAGAGCGTCTAGAGACTCGAGAAGTACACGTGGACGGTATTCCAAAGCTGTAAGCTTCGTGGTAGCATACACTACGTCAAAATCCCGCTAGTATAAGTAATCGCGTAGTATTGCATGTTTCGCGTTTGTATTGACGGCGCCACATTGGTTGGACTGAGCGTGTCGGTTGATGATATGTGGTGTTTTATGGCGCAAGGGCCAGGTTTGGCCAAAGAGCGCCAAGTCAATGGTAATGAAATCGAAATGAAGAGATAAATTACGAGCAATGAATGTAACAGGGCTGTAAAGGGGCCTAAAAGACGGTCACTGTAAAGTGTGTAAGAGCTACATGTAATAAATCTATGACAATGACTATGAAGCGTGCCTCTATGGGTTGGAGCCTCTATACCGGACCTCTATACCGTGCCTCTATACCGGGATGGAGAGGGAGAAAATACCGGTATGCTATAGTGGAAAATGTTTCCTTCTTTCTCTTTCGGCTTCCCGGCACTCCACGAGGACGTGGAGGACGGTGAGCCTTTCATCACATCTACCACAGGTAGGAGGTTCGTTACCAGTAAGCAGAAAATTGTGAGTACCATATGTGTGTCCTATTCTGAGTCTACAGAATAGGACATCAGTCCGTCTTGTTCTTGTAACGGGGGGTCAGAAACCTATCCTTGGCTTAATCAAATGCAGCTGATTATTTGTTTCATTGTCCCACATGCGTTGCCAGTAGCTTCGCAGTTTCGCTCGCAAAAAAGGCTTGAGGTCTGTGGCAGGAATAGCAGTGGTGGAATTACCAGCTTGAGGTGTAATTGATGTGGCCATTTGGTCGGCCAGCACATTACCTTCGATGCATCTATGACCAGGGACCCAGCATATTGTCACATCTCTACGAGACGAATAAATATTGCAGACGAGAAAGTAAAGCGCAATGAAAATAATAATTTTGTGTTTTCTTAAGGACATTAGTGCTTTTACAACACTTAACGAGTCCGTGAATATTATCGCTTTCTCTAGTTTTAATTTATATGTTTTACCGCAGACAGTACTGCATAGGCTTCTGCAGTAAAGATGCTTGTATGGTGGTTCAGTACACCTGCTTCAGAGACGCATCGGTGTAGAATTCCGAACAATAGTACTTCAGTTGGAGTTCATGGAAATGCATTCGTATTTCGAGCTCTGGTGCGTGCTTTTTAACTCTTACAAAAGATATATCACATTCTGTCACCTGCCAATCCCAAGGCGGTAGCTGCTTCGCTGGAGGCATTAAGCGGTGCTCGAAGAGTGGGACATCCATTTCCACGCTAGGCTCCCTCACACGGAGTGAGAAAGGCTGTCTCACAGAGGGTCGATTACGGAAAAGTGCAGTACCTGTCGAATCGTTAATAGTTTCACAACACGGATGTTCAGGATTAGAGTGCACTTTAAGGAAATATGTAAAGCTGGTGTAAGATCTCTGCAGATTGAGTGATCACTCATTCGATTCTGCGACTTCTTTGAATAATTATTTCTGCTCTATTTTTACATCTGATAACGGAGAACTACCAGGAATAACCTCCGGCACTAGTGTGAAGATGGAACCATTAACTATAACAGAAACAGGAGTACTAAATCTTTTACTAAATCTCGACACAAAAAAAGGACCAGGGCCAGATAACATCCCTAACATATTCCTTCATCGATATGCCGAGTGGATGGCAAAATTCCTAATCCTCCTTTTTAACAAATCATTATCCACCTGCACTCTTCCTACGGAATGGAAAACTGCCAAAATAACACCAATACACAAATCAGGAAATAAATCTGATCCTTCAAACTACAGACCCATATCATTAACCAGTACAGTATGCAAGTTATTAGAACATATTATTTTAAAACACGTAAATGCTTATCTAGAAGTAAATGATATCCTAACCCCTTGTCAGCATGGCTTTCGTAAAGGCCTTTCTACTATTACGCAATTAATTGAATTAACACATGACATATCCAAGAGCATTGATAACCAGAAACAAATAGACCTCATATTTTTAGACTTCTCGAAGGCATTTGACCGCGTGTCACACACTAAACTTCTTGCAAAGTTAGAACTAACTTTGGGAAGCAGCCCTATCCTTGATTGGATCAAAAACTATCTTAGTAATCGCACACAATTTGTTGAAATTAACAACGAGAGGTCCGCGACAACTAACGTTACATCAGGAGTACCCCAAGGAAGTGCCTTAGCCCCAGTATTATTCTTAATCTTTATTAATGACTTACCCGCATGTGCTTCACAGAATATCAAACTTTTTGCAGATGACTGCGTTCTTTTCCAGGAAATTAACTGCCTCGATGACCATAGAACTTTAAATAACGCCATAACAGCAGTTTCCCAGTGGTGCAAGGACTGGCAGATGGATATCAATCTAAAAAAGTCCGTTCTATTATCTATAACCAGAAAAAAACATACATCAGCCTACCAGTACACCCTTAACAACATTCCTCTTGCATCTGTTCATGAGCATAAGTACCTTGGTGTGACACTAACATCTGACTTCAGGTGGGATTCTCACGTTAACAATATCACATCAACCGCAATAAGACAGCTATTCTTCATTAACAGACGACTTAAACTAGCACCATCTGAAACAAAGTTATTCGCATATAAAACACTCATAAGACCAGTTCTAGAGTACGCCAACACCGTTTGGTTCCCGTTTACTAACAAACTGATTAAAAAACTTGAAGGGGTACAGCGAAAAGCGCTGCGATACATATATAATAAACACTCCATCACAGACTCACCAACATCATTACTGAAACGGGCAGAACTTCTAACCATGCATAACAGAGCCAAGCTTGCTAGACTAAAAATCATGTATCAGTTAATACACAATCAACTTAAACTCCCTATTATGAAATACATATCAACGTCATCGAATAGAATAACTCGTCGTAAACACACACACAAATTAAGCGAATTTCCATTCCGCACTGATATTTTCAAATACTCTTTTTTTCCAAGGGCGACACGCGAATGGAATAATCTTAGCACAAGTATCACTGACAGCTCATCCTTAGATACGTTTGGTACCCTGATTGCGGATCAAATACGCATTGCAGCAATAATTCTTCACATTATTTACGTAGTTCCTTGTTGCCTTGTTATTTTAACGGTGTTTATGCTTGACTATAATTACGGCAATGATGCATTACATTTCTTTTCTTGTTGGCATTATTGTAACCTTGATAGTTGCGTGACTGTTATTACCTCAATACTGACCTTGTAACTGGTTTCTGTAACTGCAATTATCTTTGTCATAACCTCTCCGTTCTATTTATTCTCTTGTATAATCACGTAATCAAATTGTTATATGCCCAAGTTTTTTATTGTATAAGATTTAGTAAGTAACACCTTATACCATGTTCCTATGTATAACATACAGCCCTTCCTGTTACAATCCCTGATGGGCTTCACAGTATCAATAAATGAAATGAAATGAAATTCTACATATAAGCTTTCAATGGGGCTAGTTCTGAATGCGCCTGTGGCCAGACGGATACCCAGGTGGTGGACGGGATCCAGCAGCTTTAGTGCACTCGGGGCGGCAGAGTTGTATACTATGGCGCCATAGTCTAACCGTGATTGAATGAGACTCTTATAAATATTCATTATACACCTCCTGTCGCTACCCCATGTTGTGTGTGATAGTATTTTGAGTAAGTTCATTGTTTTTAGACATTTCGCTTTGAGATATTTTATGTGTGGGATAAAAGTAAGCTTAGAGTCAAGTATTATACTTAGAAATTTGTGTTCTTTGTTGACAGGTATTTCTTGTCCACATAGTTGCATGCACGGGTCTGGAACCAGGCCTCTCTTTCTTGTAAAGAGAACACATGAACTTTTGTGGGGTGTTGGAATCGCACCGCTGGCCCGAGTTGTTGGGGTCTCGGTGCTGACGCCCGTTATTGCCAATGGGTTGCAAGCCCCAAGGGTAGCGTTGGCCTGGCGGCCTGGGGCACTGGAAGCATCCGAAGGTCCCGGCAAAGCATGAGAAGACTGGTAACAGAACAACTTGTTTATTCTAACATAGCAAAAGAGCGGCCGGTCAGTTCGACCGAAGTGGAGAGACGGGAGAGCACGTAACTCAACAGTACAAATCGGAGCCTCTCCCCTGGCGTCCGGGGGCAGCTGCTCTTATACTCTCGGCGTCGCGGTCCAAAAGGGAAGGAGGGAAGGTCACCGGATGAAGGTCACGGGACGGCGCAGCAGGGGCCCACGACGGCGCGAGCGGTTGAGCCGAGAGACCTCCAGGCCCCTCATTCGGGGAACTCCGCTCCCCGGCTGCCGCGCTTTGACAAGCGAGGGCACACACACACACACGCACGCACACACGAAGACACGTGGCACTGAAACACGCCTGGACACGCTTGGCGGGTAGGCGTTGCGGCGTCGTTGAACGGGCCAAAATGTCCGCCGCTTTGAACAAAGCCCCGGCGTCCGTTGCATCCGCGCCGGCATTACCGCGCGTTGTAGGCGAAACGTAACAGACCGCCCCGCCGGGGGAAGGAGATCCCGATGGTCAGGGGACTGCATCCGCTGTCCGGAGGGATGTCGCTCGATGATGCCCATAACCGAAGTCGGGCGTCTTTTGGCGTTTCTTGAGCGCAGTGCACAGAGAAGGCCTCGTTCTCACGTTCAGGTGCACACAGGACACTGCAAAGTGACTTCGGGAGAGTTGACATTTTGTTCTCGTTTCCGGCAAGCGTTAGAACTACGCCGAAAGTCAACCGCTCAGTCAGCAAGCACGGCACAACCCTCACTAAGCCCTGCCAGGCTCTTTCCCCTTTTATACTGCTGCCTAGTTCCTTACAGTAGTTTAGCAGCACTCAGAACGCGTCCACAAATCGGAAAATTGCACTAGAAAGCACATCATCACTTTGAAACACTATACAAAAGCAATAAGTTAAAAATCCTGCCTCAGGAAGAAAAACATCAGTAACAAGCAATTTTGAGGCTGATTCTCACGTTAGGGGCTTCGACTTAAGCCATCGGCGTTACCGTTGAGACTCCCCTTTTTGTAACGCACCTCAAAGGAATATTGTTGCAAAGCGAGGCTCCAGCGCAGGAGGCGACCATTTTTGGGAGAGATGGTCTGCAGCCATTGGAGAGGGCAGTGATCCGTCTCAATGATAAACCTCGAGCCAGCTAGGTAACATGACAATTTCTGAACGGCCCACACGATACACGCACACTCTTTCTCGGTGGCGCTATACGCCTGCTCACGACTGGTCAGCTTACGACTAGCATACAGGACGGGGTGTTCTACTTCTCCATTTTCCCGTTGGCACAGTACAACGCCCATGCCTCGCTCACTAGCATCACACTGAACAACGAACCCTTTTGTGTAGTCGGGCGATCGTAGCACAGGCTGGCTTGTTAGGGCGCTCTTTAGGGCGCTAAAAGCTCTTTCCTTCGTCTCATCCCAGACGACTGTTTGCGGCTCTGTCTTTCTTAGAGCATCCGTCAAGGGAGCCGCGATATCAGAGTACCTGGGGATGTACCTCTGATAGTAGCCGGCGACACCTAAGAACGACCGAATATCGGTCTTCGTGCGCGGTTGCGGGAAGTCTCGCACATCGGCCACCTTTATTTCAGAGGGGCGGCGACGACCCCGACCAATCACGTGTCCGAGGTAGACAACCTCGGCCTGTGCTAACTGGCACTTGGGAGCCTTGACTGTCAAGCCCGCATCGCGCAGGCGGGTTAGCACTGCCCGCAAGTGCGCCATATGTTCCGGCCAGGATGCGGAGAATATCGCTACGTCGTCTAGATACGGTAAAGCGAATTCTTGCTGTCCCCGCAACACTTTATCCATGAGGCTTGAAAAGCAGTATGGCGCGTTCTTCAAACCAAAACTCAAAACTTTAGGACGGAATGTCCCCATTGGTGAAATGAACGCCGCATACCTACTAGCCTCTTCTGTAAGTGGAACCTGCCAATAACCCCTGACAAGATCTAGGGTGGAAATAAACTGAGCGCTACTCACTCTCTCAAGGCGCTCCTCGATGTTAGGGATCGGATAAATTTGATCCTTAGTGATGGAATTAAGCCTGCGGTAGTCGACGCAAGGACGAGGTTCCTTGCCCGGTACCTCAACTAAAATCAAAGGGGAGGTATAATCACTCTCACCCGCTTCAATAACACCGAGCTGTAGCATTTTCTTTACCTCAGCCTCCATAATATCGCTCTGGCGGGGTGACACCCGGTACGCCTTGGATCGTACTGGCTCTGGGGAGGTAAGTTCTATGTCATGAGTAAGGACAGAAGTCCTACCCGGCCTCTCAGAGAACAGACCTTGAAACTCTTGTAAGAGCTGGTGTAGTTCTGTTTTCTGCTCAGGCGACAGCGATGCTTTACTTATTAAGTCACTAATGACTTGATCGGTGTCTTTCCTGTTCGTCACTGAGCCTAGTCCCGGAAGCTCGACCGGAAGCTCTTCGGGCACGTTTACCATCATGCACACCACTGCTTCCCGTTGCTTATAGGGTTTGAGCAGATTACAGTGGTAAACTTGCTGTGCTTTCCGCTTTCCTGGCAGACTCACCACGTAGTTAACGTCCGACAGTTTTTGAACAATCCGTGCTGGGCCCTCCCACTGCACGTCGAGTTTGTTCTTTAGCGATGTGCGCAATATCATGACCTCATCGCCCACCTCAAAACGACGGGCCCTGGCTGTCCGATCATAATAAACCTTGGCCCTCTGCTGGGCCTCTGCCATTGCTTCACCTGACAACTCCTGTGCCCTTCTTAAGCGTTCGAGGAGCTTAAGCACGTACTCTACCACGACTGGGTCGTCGCCCCTGCCTTCCCATGATTCTCGAAGCATGCGAAGCGGAGATCGCAGCGAGCGACCGTACACCAGCTCAGCTGGCGAGAACCCCGTAGCCGCATGCGGTGCGGTTCTTAATGCAAACATCACTCCAGGCAGACACAGCTCCCAGTCAGTTTGATGTTCAAAACACAATGCTCTCAACACGCGCTTCATGACGGAGTGGAGCTTCTCAACGGAATTCGACTGGGGGTGGTGCACTGAGCTGTGTAACAGCCTTACCCCGCACCTTTCGAGAAAGGCTGTCGTCAAAGCGCTAGTAAACACTGTACCCTGATCTGACTGGATTTCTGCAGGAAAACCAACTCGCGCAAATATGGACAGTAGTGCATTGACTATCTCAACTGAGCTGAGTTCTTTAAGCGGCACTGCTTCAGGGAACTTTGTCGCTGGGCAGATCACAGTCAAAATGTGTCGGTACCCCGTGGCTGTTACCGGCAGAGGTCCCACTGTATCAATAACGAGCCGTCTAAAAGGCTCCGTAATGATAGGTACCAACTTCAACGGCGCCCTCGATTTGTCCCCTGGCTTGCCCACCCGCTGACAGGTGTCGCATGTCTTCACAAAGTGGTCTGCGTCCCGAAAACACCCTGGCCAATAGTACTCCTGCAAGAGACGGTCCTTAGTTTTCTTAACTCCTAGGTGTCCGGACCACGAACCCCCATGCGACAAGCGCAACAGATCCTGACGATAGCATTGAGGCACGATCAGCTGATCGAACTCCACTCCCCTGCGGTCTAGATACTTCCGGTACAGGACCCCACCTCTTTCCACAAAGCGAGCATTTTTCTTGGCGATACCTTCATTGATAATGCAGCGTATGTTTTCTAGGCTGCCATCCTTCTTTTGCTCGGCTATCAAAGCCGACCGGCTGACTTTTAACAACCTGTTAAGTCCGTCTGACGTAGGCGCGATGAGCAAATCTGGAGACAGCTCTTCTAACTTTCCCGTGTCGGGAATTTCCTCTCCAGTATCTGCTGCCTTTAACGCTACAGGCTCAATTTTATTCTGTTCGGGCGTGCTCTGAATACCAGCTTGCTGCGCCTCTGACCCTTTTTCATCGTTCAACAACGTCGGCCCCGCAACTACCGCCTTTGCAGCGAGCTCCCGAACCTTCGATCTGGTTAAGGCCTGAACGCTAGCCTCACCAAACAAAAGCCCCTTCTCGCGCAGGAGGTGATCGGACCTGTTCGAAAATAAGTACGGGTACTGGGGGGGCAGCATAGATGACACTGCGGCCTCCGTCTCAAGTGCTCCGAAAGGTCCTTCAATAAGCACTTTTGCTACCGGCAAACACACGCTATGAGCTTCCACTGCTTGCTTGATCCATGCGCACTCGCCCGTGAACATATCGGGTTCTACGTAAGAGGGGTGAACTACATCCATTGTAGCTGCGGAATCGCGAAGCACTCGGCACTCTTTCCCGTTCACGAGGAGGTCTCGCATGTAAGGCTCGAGAAGCTTCATGTTCTCGTCAGTGCTGCATATAGACAAAAACACGACTTGTGTTTTTGTTTCTGGACACTGCGCCGAAAAGTGACCCGGCTTCTGGCACGTATAACAAACGCGCGCTTGCCTCATCTCGAACCGCTTTCTGCGTTCGGCTTCGGTTGCCGCCGTCTCCTTACGTTCGGTCGGACTGCTTTCACTTGCATCCGAACTACGTGTGTCCCCCTTTGCTCTCATGGGTGTGAACTTCGGCCTCTCAAACTTGGAGCCAAATTCACCCTTTTGACCGTCCTTAGCTCCGCGAGCCCGACGCGTCACAAACTCCTCGGCTAACTCAGCGGCTCTAGCCACCGTACTAACGTCTGGCCTATCCAAGACCCAGTACCGCACGTTCTCAGGTAACCGACTATAAAACTGTTCTAGCCCGAAACACTGCAGAACTTTCTCGTGGTCACCAAACGCTTTCTCTTCTTTGAGCCACTCCTGCATGTTTGACATAAGCCTGTACGCAAACTCTGTATATGACTCACTTCTGCCTTTCTCATTTTCCCGAAACTTCCGACGGAACGCCTCCGCTGACAGCCGGTACTTTTTTAGCAGACTCGATTTCACTTTGTCGAAATCCTCTGCCTCCTCTCTCTCCAAGCGAGCGACTACGTCGGCCGCCTCGCCGGGTAGCAAAGTGAGCAAGCGCTGTGGCCACGTTTCCCGAGAGAACCCCTGCTTCTCGCACGTTCGCTCAAAGTTAACCAGGAACAAACCAATGTCCTCTCCAAGCTTAAACGGCCGCATCAGGTCAGTCATTTTGAACAATACTCGTTCTCCTGCACCGTGTGCCTGACTTCCATTACGAGCGCGTTCCATCTCTAACTCGAGACGCTTCATTTCCAAAGCGTGTTCGCGCTCTTCTTTTTCTTTCTGTTCTTTTCGTTCACGCTCATTTTTCTCTTTCTGTTCTTTAATTTCACGCTCCTGTCTTTTTGCCGTCTCCCTCTCCTCAATGGTCTCAAGGCATTCCGACAGCTCGTCATCCTCAGCTTCTAACTCAAGAATAGCCCTTAGCAGTTCTGGTTTTCTGAGTTTGTCTGAGACATCCAGACCCAACTCTCTCGCAAGCTCCAACAATTTCGGTTTGCGCAACGACTTCAAATCCATGGCTGCTCTGAATGCTGCTTTCTCTACTGCCTACTATTGTCTTGCCGCAAACTAACCCGGTAGCAACGACAACCACAATTACCAGCTCTGTTTCTAACACTAACAAAAGCCTGGCAAAACTCAGAAGAAGAAAGTCCCGCACTCACCAAACCTCGCAGCCAAGACTTCAGCGCAGTCGTTCCGCTGCAGGCAACCAGTCATCACACAGGGCTCGTTGCGCTGCTCCCGGATGGTCGTTGTGCTGCTCAGCATACAGTCAACCGCATCTCTTCGCTGCTGGCCTCCGTTGTCGCGATCTCACCGCTGGCAACCAGATGTTGGAATCGCACCGCTGGCCCGAGTTGTTGGGGTCTCGGTGCTGACGCCCGTTATTGCCAATGGGTTGCAAGCCCCAAGGGTAGCGTTGGCCTGGCGGCCTGGGGCACTGGAAGCATCCGAAGGTCCCGGCAAAGCATGAGAAGACTGGTAACAGAACAACTTGTTTATTCTAACATAGCAAAAGAGCGGCCGGTCAGTTCGACCGAAGTGGAGAGACGGGAGAGCACGTAACTCAACAGTACAAATCGGAGCCTCTCCCCTGGCGTCCGGGGGCAGCTGCTCTTATACTCTCGGCGTCGCGGTCCAAAAGGGAAGGAGGGAAGGTCACCGGATGAAGGTCACGGGACGGCGCAGCAGGGGCCCACGACGGCGCGAGCGGTTGAGCCGAGAGACCTCCAGGCCCCTCATTCGGGGAACTCCGCTCCCCGGCTGCCGCGCTTTGACAAGCGAGGGCACACACACACACACGCACGCACACACGAAGACACGTGGCACTGAAACACGCCTGGACACGCTTGGCGGGTAGGCGTTGCGGCGTCGTTGAACGGGCCAAAATGTCCGCCGCTTTGAACAAAGCCCCGGCGTCCGTTGCATCCGCGCCGGCATTACCGCGCGTTGTAGGCGAAACGTAACAGGGGGTTGATTTTAAACCCATTTTCGTCTGCCCACTTAAATATCTTGTTCGATCCCTGCTGTACTTGTCTTTCGCACACTGCAAGGTTATAGGATTTAAAACCTATTTGTATGTCATCTACGTAGATGGAATAAAATATAGCTGGTGGTAATGAAGCGCGGAGTGTGTTCATCTTAACTATAAAGCGTGTGCAGCTGGGCACACCTCCCTCGGGTACACCAGTTTCCTGTATAAATGGACGTGAGAGTACATTCCCGACTTTCGCGCGGAACATACGATTGGACAGATAACTTTCTATCATGTTTAACATATTGCCACAGATGCCCATTCCCGACAAGTCTCGCAAGATCCCGCACCGCCACGTTGTGTCGTACGCCTTTTCCATATCGAGGAATATCGATAAGAAAAACTGTTTGTGCACAAACGCGTCACGAATATTTCCCTCAATGCGCATGAGATGGTGGGTTGTGGACCGACCCTCTCTGAAGCCACACTGGTAGGGATCAAGTATTTTGTTCATTTCAAGGATATGCATGAGGCGCCGGTTAATCATTTTCTCAAACAGCTTACAAAGGCAACTCGTGAGAGCTATCGGGCGGTAGCCTGCCGCTGACGAAGGATCTTTACCTTGCTTCAAAGCGGGGACCACGATCGTTTCTTTCCATGCAGAAGGAAGATATCCAGCAGCCCAAATAGTGTTAAAAAGTACAAGTAGTGACAGTTGTGTGTCAGTGTGTACGTTCTTAATCATGTCGTACATT
Organism: Dermacentor andersoni; assembly: GCF_023375885.2. Classification (NCBI taxonomy): domain Eukaryota; kingdom Metazoa; phylum Arthropoda; class Arachnida; order Ixodida; family Ixodidae; genus Dermacentor; species Dermacentor andersoni. Next base: position 287,210,386 of record NC_092814.1, read on the forward strand.
ATTCTATCAGGTCCCGGTGCAGAGCTGTTGCATACGATCAAGCTCTCAAGGCAGCTCGGCAATGCAGAAAGGACGGTTGTATGGTGCGTTTTGTGGCGATTTCCGCTCAAATGCTTTACGTTCTTCTATTTGTCTACACTTGATGAAGGATATTGAGTAGTGGATTGAGCTTGACACATGCTCAAAGTGCTCCCCCAGGGTGTCTGCTTGTTCTTCTAGAGCATTCCCTTGATCGTTCACCAGAGGCAACGGATTTATTTGCTGCCCTTTTACCTTCCTTACGCCATTCCAAACTTTCGCCTCCTGTGTGTACGAAGTTATACCTGAAAGGAATCTCGCCCAGCTTTCTCTCTTCGCCTGACGTCGTATCCGCCTTCCCTGCGATTTTATGTGTTTAAATTTAATAAGATTTTCTGTATTCGGCAATCTGCGCAATATGCCCCATGCCTTATTCTGCCTCTTTCGCGCATCTCTACAGTTTTCATTCCACCAGGGAACACGTCTTTTGTGGGAACCACCATTTGTTTGCGGGATAAACTTTTCAGCAGCATCAATAATAAAAGCGGTAAAATATGCGACAGCATCATCTATACTAAAATTGTTTATAAAATCGGGTGATAAATGAGTTGATTCTTTAAAATGCTCCCAGTCAGCTGATGCTAAATTCCAAATGAGAAGACGGCGAGGGTTGTCATGCTGCGTTATTAAGTTTATTGTTATAGGGAAGTGGTCCCTTCCAAAAGGTTTATTTATCACATTCCATTCCAGATGAGGCAGAAGAGAAGCAGAGCCTATGGCTAGGTCTATGGATGAATAAGAATTGTGTTGGATGCTGTAGTATGTTGGCTCCTTCTTATTAAACAGGCAGGCACCAGATGTCAGGATTAAATTTTAAATGAGTCGCCCTCTTGCATCGCAACGCGCGTCTCCCCACAACGTGTTGTGGGCGTTAAAATCACCCACAAGTATGTAGGGTTCCGGCAGCTGATTTATGAGGTTATAGAAATCGGTTTTTTGGAGGTGATAGCTTGGAGGTATATATATGGCACAGACAGTTACTAACTTGTTGAAAAGAACCCCCCTAACTGACACTGCCTCGAGGGGTGTCTGTACTACCTGGCGACAAGCTACAGACTTGTCTGAAAGGATTGCTACACCGCCGGACGAGGTGTTAGCCTCATCACGGTCCTTGCGGAAGATGGTGTACTGGCAAAGAAAGTTTGTGTGAGTTTCAGATGTGTCTCTTGAACACACAGAAACTTGGGATTGTGTTTGTGTAGGAAGATGGTGTACTGGCAAAGAAAGTTTGTGTGAGTTTCAGATGTGTCTCTTGAACACACAGCAACTTGGGATTGTGTTTGTGTAGTAGTTCTTTAATGTCGTCGAGGTTATGTATAAGTCCTCGTACATTCCACTGTAGTATTTGTGTCTCCATTATAATAAATGTCTTTGGTGCTGTGTGCTTAAGAGAGTGATACTTGTTCACGGGTCCTTTGCAGGCGCCGTGACGGGAGTTTTGTCCTTTTTGGAGCGGTCGAGAGAGGCTCGCCGCTCCTTAGGCGCTGTTGGCGCCGTCTGGCTGGTCGTTGTGTCCATCGCCTCTTGCGAGGCGCTGGACACGCGCTCTTCCGAGCGCTTTGTTTGACGTGAAGGCCTCGGCACGTTAGACGAGACCTTCGAGGCCACCTGCCCGGAGGTGGATGGCCCTTTCTTCTGGGTTGGCAGAGAAGCGCTAGCTGCAACCGCCGCGGGGGCAGGTGGCGTAACTGCCGACTCACTGCTTGTGAGTCGGACAGCCGCCGGACATTGTGTCGCTGCCCCCTGACGCGTCACATCGGCAAAGGTGGTCTTGGGCAGGTATGAAACCCGCCTGCATGCCTCCTTGAAACTTATGTTTTCCTTGACTTTGATTGTAACAATTTCCTTTTCTTTTTTCCAGGATGGGCACGACCGCGAGTACGCAGCGTGCTCCCCATCACAGTTTACACAATGGAGAGTGTTCTCGCAAGATTCAGAGGTATGTTCATGGGCACTGCATTTCGCACAGGTTTGGCGGCCTCGGCAGCTCAGCGAACTGTGGCCGAAACGTTGGCATTTGAAACATCTGAGGGGGTTGGGCACATATGGCCTAACACGCAGCTTGATGTATCCACTCTCGATTGACTCGGGCAGGATACTCGAACCGAAGGTGATTATCAAGTGTTTGGTTTGGATTTCTTTGCCATGTCGCCTCATCTTAATTCTTTTGACATTTGTAACATTCTGTTCACTGAAGCCCTCCAAGAGTGAGCTCCTCAGTGAGCTCCAGCAAATCATCGTCCGAGACAACGCCGCGGGTGGTATTCATCGTGCGGTGCGGGGTTACTACTACTTGGGTCTCCCCAAATGATACTAGTTTAGGCAGTTTCTCAAATTGCTTCTGATCGCGGAGCTCCAAGAGGAGGTCACCGCTAGCCATCCTCGACGCCTTATAACCTGAACCAAAAACTTCGTTAAGAGACTTCGATACCAGAAATGGTGAGATTGTTCGCATCGGTTTAGCTGGTTTTTCAGAATGGATCATGTGAAAACGCGGGAACGATTCTTTTTACCGACCAAGAAATTGGAATACTTCATTGGTGCGCCTTCTTTTTTGATGGCGATCAGGGAGTGGGGGTAAGGAGCTAGCCATAAAAGATATGTGAGGTTTCGGCAGTAACGCCAGCCACCCACCGTAGAGTCCTACAAGGGGACGCTGCGGAACCTGTGAAACACGGCCTGCAAAGGCCAGCTGTACATTACCACTATAACCAAATATGAAATAACCTAGGTTGGCTATTCACACAAGATTAACCCTTGCTGCCTGGAAAAATTAGAAGTAAAGGGAACGCCAGAAGAAGACAGGAAATGTGGAAAGTAGGGGAAACACGAAGGTTGTAGGGGGAGAGAGACAGGAAAAGGCAACTACCGATTTCCCCAGGGTGGCTCAGTCCGGGGGCGCCGTCTACGTGAAGCAGAGGCCAAAGAGGTGAGTTGCCTCCGCCGGGGGGCCTTAAACGTCCAAACACCCGGCATAGGCTCAACCCCCTGGACCCCCCTTTCCCAGGACACGGCTAAGCCACGCACGGCTGACGCGGGAGGGTCCAACCCTCGTGTGCTCGGGTACGTGGTGTCAGAACGCACCAAACGCCTGCTGACGCAGACGCCCCTGCTGGGCAGTGTGTCGGTCAAGGTCTGCCGTAGGGACTGCAACATACAACTGCTTGCGCAGTCGTTCTAGAAGACGAGTACGTCTACTCACGCTCTTCGGCAATACCGGTCACGAAGCTTGCGTGACGAGCCTGCTCCTCCAGAGGACGTTTCTTACGGTGCCGTTACTTTTCTGCCCTCGACGAAAGGCGATCTTCTAGACAAGACTAAGGGTCCCCACTTCAATCAAAGAAATGGGGGGAAACGTGTCTCTATCTTTCTAGTTGGTGGATTATTAAATACTAAGGTACCAGGGGCATATATGAATGTGGCTACATGTTTGCGTGTTACTCGCTCGAGTGTTACTCGCTCTCGCGCACTGACCGCCTGACCGGCTCTTCTAAAGCCACAAAAACATGCCGCCAACGACACCCCTGAATGCTCCCTAACCTGTCGCTTCCCCAACACCCTCCCATGCCCCCCTTTTTCTTTCCTTTTTTTCCTCTTCTTTCTTTTCTTTTCTCTCCGCCTTCCCACTCTTCCGCTCTTGTCCCCTCGTCTTGGGAGCCACGCCCACAGACGTCAGGCGACAGCGCTCATCTTCTTTGAAGTCTCTGCCCTTACAACCAGCCGCCACAGACAACAACCGCACGTGACGTCAATGTACTGACCCTTTAAAACTAACATGCCGAGGATGACGAGGCCGCCTTTGACGAAGATAGGCCCTTCTATCGAAACGTTGGCCAGCCTTTCTGAGACACCTTATCCCTGTTTATAACATCGGATTATGAGGCACGCCATAGTGGGAGACCCCGAATTTCGACCACCTGGGTTTCTTTAACGTGCACCTACACGGGGTGATCATTTTTAGGTATAACGGAATTTTTAAAAATCGCCTGTGGCAGAGAGCATAATTCTTGTCCTGGAACTGGATTATTTGTAAAGGCAGGCATTTTTTTTTTATCCGGTTCACACTGGATACAACCAGAGCCTTTGAAACGCTCATTCACGGTCTGCGGCTCGGTACCGCGTACACAAAACATTTTCTACATAAAATTTAAAGACCTGATAGTCCGGAATGCACTCTCGGCCACGTGGATGAGGACGTGAGGACGATGAGGATGAGGCCACGTGCAGCATCTTCTGGTAGAATGTCCGCGACACGACACACACAGACAACGCTTGGCACGTAGTTTAGTGGCACGAGACCGTAGGCCCTTCAGCCTAAGGAAGAGCTTAGGTCCTTGGCCAACATACTCATTGCAAAGACGAGCGTTACTGGCCCTTCAAGGATTTCTAGAAGCGAGCAATACAAATATTATGGGGTTTTAAGCGCCAAAACCACGATCCGATTATGAGACACGTCGTAGTGGGGGACTCCGGAAGTTTGGACCACCTGGGAAGCGAGCAACTATTGAGTGCTTCTCTGTGATAACCTCCCTCTATGGGACTTTTTAACCCGACTTTGGCTACTTCAATTCCTGGATTCATTCACCTTCATTTGAATCTAATTCGAACTTTCTTATGTGCTCTGATTCTAATGTAGTTATGTGACCCGACTTTGTGTTTACTTTAGTGAACTTACTTTAGTGAACAAAGTCCATGTGACTGGACTTTGTATTGCTGTGTTTGAGTTAACTTTCAGCTTTAGTGTGGCATCAATGCACTTATGTGGCTGGACTTTGTGTAGCTGTGATTTGGAGTTGACTTTAATTTTTAATGCGTTTATGTTAATTCCTTTTTTTATTTCTCTCATGCCTGCATGTGAACACGAGTAGTCGGTGCCAATTAAAGGCGACAACATCTCTTATGTACTATATAATGATAATTGAAAAGGGCTAGCGCGATTAATCGAAACACGCATTCACTAGTTAACAAAAATTCCCTAATTAACTTCTTAAATTACTACTTTACGTCATATATTGCAATTTACGAATTGTGGCCGATGAGTTTGCAAGACGTATCAATTCGAAATTAATTTCCAGGATGACGCCTGTTTAGAGACAATATTTAATTAGGTTAAAATTAAATTATGGGATTTTACGTACCAAAACCACGATCTGATATGAGGCACGCTGTAGTGGGGGACTCCGGAAATTTGGACCTCCCGGGGTTCTTTAACGTGCACCTAAATCTGAGTACAGATAATATTTCCCAAAGTGTGGGACGAACTACATTAGTTTTCCAGTTCATTTTTGTGCTTCAATGCATAAAACAGCGTTTTGTTCAAAAAGTAACTGGAACAGTGCATTTTTACGGCGAGTTTGACGGCGCATATCTCGAAATTCGTGTCATTCTGGAAATTCACTCCAAGTAGATACGCCTGACAAAGTCACCAGCTACAATTTGTTAATTGCAATGTGTACCAAAAAGTAATTAATTAATAAGCTGACCAGTGAATTTGAATGAATGCCACAGTAACTTGCAATGTCTGTTTTTTTGGAGTTCCACTTACAGAGCGCTATCACAGAAATGAGCATCAAATATAGTTTGAGACCCGTTTTGACTCGCGTCTGATCGTGTCGTGGGGTGACAAGCATACGTACTTAATTGCATCTGAAGTCAAGAGGTGCTATTAGACGTTTGAGGTAAATTTTCTTGACTATCGGCCACATTTTTGCCCTTAAAGATTCTCAAAGATACTTCCTCATTTTTTTTTTTCCAACGCTTCAAGTTGCTTCTTAGTGAATCCGTCAAGTAGCAACCATCATAAACACGACGCTGGCATGCTACCACACCGTACACGAGACGCAACAACGTTTGTTGCCTTTTGAGGACCTCCGCAATCCTCCGCCACTTTCTTTTCAAGCTGTGAAGCTTCATTTTTATTTCCACCGTGCCAAGGCATACACAATGCAGGTATAATACACGACCTTAGAAGAAGAATTTGGTCATTTCTTTTAATATTTGGTGTTGCCTGCTTGCTTGATAGAACGTTTTCATTGCCTCAAAGCAATAGCGAAGATATGAGAAGTGCAGCATGCAGCAGAAGGGCTCACCTGCCCTGCTTCGTGTTCACCGAAATCTTAGTACTGGGGTGTTTTTGGCGCTCGTTTCCATTGGAATTCTGCGCAACGCGGCAGGGAGTAGAACGCGAAACAACGTGTTCAGCAGAAGAACGCCACATCCAATAAGCCACCATAGTTACAGCTAGTCCCGCCTTCGTATTCCTTATAAAAAGCACGCTGTTCCCTTTGTAGCACATGTGACGGCTTATTAGTTGGTGCCACAAACGCGAACCCATAATTAAATTTGACGCTTGCACGGCGTAACATGCTGAAGACAGGCCGCGAGGCACCGAACACCGCATTCCAGTTCATAGCTTCCATTTGTACTCAGAACAAAATAATAGGGCATGTATTCGCATATAACCGATAACCGATTACAGTAAATCATCCTGGGGAAATTGGATCGAAATCGGAGAAGATTGTTTTTTTTTTAATTCGCGCACGAGGACTCAAGTTTTCGACGTTTTCCAATTTTCAGATTTTTTTCGCCGAAATTTAAAATGTCGGCACGTGAAAAAAAAAAGAAAAATACGGGGTGATAATTTTTAGATGTGCCGGAATTTTTAAATATCACCTGTGGCATATAGCATCATTCTTGTCCTTGAGCTGGATTATACGAGGAGGCGGACAATAGCAGAATGAGAAATCGAAACACGTATTCAACTAACTGACAAAAATTCACCAATTAACTTATTAATTAATTACTTCACGCCACACATTGCAATTTCCTAATTGTAGCTGGTGAGCTAGAAAGACGTATCCACTTGAAATTAATTTCCAGGATGACACCAGTTTCGAGACATTATTTCCCAAAGTGTGGAACGAAATACATGGGTGTTCCAGTTGATTTTGCGCTTCCAATGCATAAAAGAACGTTCTGTTAAAAAAGTAAGTAGAACAACAGCGCATTTTTACGGCAAGGTTGATGGCGAATATCTCCAAACCGGTGCCATTGTGGAAATTCATTTAGTTACCTTGTGGAACAGCCTTAACTGTCTAATATTTTTATTTGTTTTTTACAAAATCTCACCACTGTGATACTCAACTACGTACTGGACAAACAGCCAAAACCGGACAGACAAACGAAACAATCGAAAAGATAAAAGTTCGCGCTCAGTAAACGGGTCATCCCTTATTAGCATCGAGTGTCTCATTGTATAAAAATGATAGCACGAAGGAAAATTCTCCAGTATGCGCGAGAAAGAGAAATTGCGAAAGCACGGGCCTCGCACGTGTATTAAGGAACGCATAAAAAAGTTTGTTGATTGCTGCCACAAGCGTAGTTTACGAGATTCCCGCGGGATTCCCGCACGATATGTGTGTGAGTGTGCCTTCGATATCGATCCTCACCAATTAAGGAACTCGCGTATCTTGCACGTATAGATGATGGCGACCGATAAGTTGTGTTGTCTTTCTAGATCCATCACCGCGGCTATCTTCCTGACCATGTGTTCCTACTTTGGTATGTTCTCCTCTCCTATCCTAGCCTATTCAAGCTCGTGTATATATTGCTGCATATATTGCAATAATAACACATTGGTTGATAGTCAGCGCTTCGTCTGTCTCGGTCCGCACGTCCCGTTCTTTGCGCTGTTGCTCGTTTTTTCTTTCTTTTTCTTTTCTGTCAGACATGTACCAATCCGGAGCAAGTTAGCACTGTATGGCAGTTTTAAAAGGAGCTTGATGGCGCATGTCTCCAAATTGGTGCCATGCTGGAAATTTAGTCAAAGTGGATACGCCTCGCGAACTCAACCGCTACAATTCGTAAATTGCAATATGTGCAACAGAGTAATTAATTAAGAAGTTATTTGCGATTTAATTACTTGAATACGCGTTTCGATTTCTCGTGTAATTTCCGCCTCTCTGAATAATCCAGATCAAGGACTAGAGCTATGTTATCTGCGATAGGCGATCTACAAACATTTCTGAAAACTTAAATATAATCACCCCGTATAGCTTATAGTGCGCTTTTACCATGTAACGTATTGACAGAAAAAATTTTGAAAACAAAGATCTTGGTAAATACACATTAAGAAACTGCCATAAAAGGCCCATTTCCTAGCTTCTCATTCAAAAGCCTGTTCGCCATATTTTGTGTTGTGGTCTTGAGTGTACTTTATTTTTACTAAAACAGTCTGGTAAGGTGGTATAAAAAGTATGAAAGTAGCCGAAGTTTCATTATTTTTTTATTATGTTTTTAGACACCTCGAAATCGGAGAATCGTGCAATTGCTAAGCCACATTTTCCACCTTGTCTCAGGTAAAGATTCTTTAATGCTGAAAGAAAGGCCTGCGCGCAAGAAAAAATAAGCTCAGTTTTGATCTGTGGATGGCTCTGGCTATGCCATATAAAAATGTCGTTCAAATAAAAAAAATATAGTCGTGACCCATCTCTTACTGCTATTATCAGAACACAACACAAAGAGGAGACGTAGACACCTCAAACTTCCAGCGTTGGTGGCATCTTCGTCTCTCCTTGAAATCGTGAAATCGGTGCCGTGAATCACAAAATAATTTTTCCGGTGGGAAGAACTGGACACGGGATTAGCCTTTGTTACAGCCAGTACCCGCTAATCCGCTAATATACTTGCGCATGATAATAATAATAATAATAATAATAATAATAATAATAATAATAATAATAATAATAATTTATTATCAAATCTGCAAGTATATGTACAGAAATCGGGTTCGCCTAAGCCATCACAGTGGCTTGTCACGCGAAACCCGGCAGTCAATAACAAGACTCAGCCAGAAACTGACTTTTCTTTCTTTTGCAAGAAAAATGAAAACAAAAAGACATTGAAAACTTAAGGTAGCGAGTGATAATGTACAAGGCAAAAAAAAAAAAAAAACAATCACGAGAAAACAGCAAAAAGAAAAAAAAAAGCGAAGAAACGACCAGAGCGAAGACATGCTTCAACAATGACAGGAGAAGATAAAAATACGACGCCTATAATCATTCTGTGTACAATGTCCTTAAAGTTTTGCGAATGTCGCGTACAGACTTACAGGAAGAAATTTCAGAAGGAAATGCATTGAATATATCTGGAACATAAAAGGCTCGAGTATATCTGCCAAATCTGGTTCGTGTGTGAGGAACTGAAAAAGCAGGTGCACGCCGTAAAGGACGGCAAGGCACAGCGGGTATTTTAAAGGTATCCGTCCAGAAGTGTTTCAGTACCACTGTTTGAACAAACAGTGAGCGCATGTTCGGCATTTTTAGCATCTGAAAAAGGTTCATCCCTTGTGGTCTGTATACGTCATAAGTAACACTTTTTAACATACACTTTAGCAACCTATCTACACGGTGATGCCAGGTACTAGAACAATGTACAAATGTTGTAATACCATATCTGAGCACACTGTAGGCTAACGAGTGGACCAAAAGTTTCCTAACAGACAAGGGTAAAAACACTTTGATGCGGTACAGTAAACATACGATTTTACGAAGTTTGGCACATATGTAAGACAAGTGAGTAGAAAAAAGAAGACTAGAATCAAACCATGTGCCCAAATATTTCACAGAGTCCGAAAATTTTATTGGAGGGCAGGAACAATTGATACATCGAGAGCTGTGCAGATAAAGTGAAGAAGAAAGTGAAACACGTTTCAGAGGGCTATGGAAGCAAACCAACTTTGATTTAGAATGGTTGATGTCAATTACATTTGCACCAAGATAATCCATTAATTTCCCGACGTCATTTTGAAGGATTGAGAATGCGTCTGGAAAATTCACATGTGTGGCTAAAATTGCAGTATCGTCTGCATATTGAAATAACTTGCAGACAGATAGCACGTTGCACATGTCCTTGACGTATATATTAAAGAGTAAGGGAGACAGTATGGAACCTTGTGGCACACCGGCCTTCAGAAAAACACGGGAACTGCAAATGTCTGAAATGGAAACAATCTGGGAGCGATCTGTAAGGAAATTGCATAGCAATCGGAAGAAAGGTCCTCGAAAACCTGAATTGTAGAGTTTCTCTAGCATAATCGAATCGCATACCGTGTCAAAGGCTTTTGCCACATCTAAAAAAAGTGCGCAACATACAAGATTTTTTTCAAGTGAAGAAAATAAATGGTCACTCAATTCTTCTAACAAAGCCTGAGTGCCCCTTTTTTTCAATAAAACCGTATTGACAGTCGGGAAACCCCCCCACTTTGTTAATAAAGCTGTTCATTACTAAGAAGACATGTTTTTCTAGAACTTTTGCTATACTAGGCAGGATAGAAATGGGGCGATAATTATGCACACACTTAGCTTCACCACCTTTTAGAAGTGGTCGAACTACGGCCGTTTTTAACCGCGTAGGAATACTTCCGCTTGTAATTATCCCATTTAGGATTTCTAGCAAGACATTTTTCAGGAAGCCGAAGTTCCTGTATAGATCAAACATGCGAATTTTATCGATACCTGGTGATTGATGTCTGCCAAAGCTGCCCAATAACGAGTAAAGCTCTTCTTCCGTCATAGTGGGCAGGAAAGCGGATTCAATTACAGGAGTACCAGTGCTACAAGTGTAGCACGGTTGCTTAGACACCCCAGAAAACTGAGAGAAAAATTGATTAAAATTGTCGACGACTGTTGATAAATCTGAATCAAAATGATTCTGAATATTTTTAGCCGAATTTGAAGGTAGTCCTCTCACCTCGTATATCAGAGACCATGTTTTCTTAGGATTTCTACGAGATTCATGAAAGCGGTTTCTGTTGTACGAACGCTTGGCTGCACGAATAAGGGCATTTACTTTATTTCGAGAAGTTTTGAATTGTGTACGCAGCAGCATGCAATTGCTAGGCGAACGTCTGCACCGTTGCCAAAGCATGTCTTTTTCTTTGATAGCGGATAATATCATGCTGTTCAACCAGGGCTGGTTCGGGCGGCGTTAGCGAACGTAAATTGTCCTTTCACTGGATTTATATATAATGTCCATCGAACGTGAAAATTCATTATATAGCTCGAACCTGTCGGTATTTTCAAGCAGGCCTGGCCAATCGAACAAGGCGACCAGTTTATCAAAAGTAGCCGTGTCCGTAACGTAATAATAATAATAATAATAATAATAATAATAATAATAATAATAATAATAATAATAATAATAATAATAATAATAATAATAAATCAGACAAGTTCGCCGTCTTGCGGTGCGAGAGTTTAGGTCTATGCTTTCTTCTCATGTACCGTGTTTTTTCAGCAGGGTCCATCTTCGCAATTAATATTAAAACTGTGGGATTCAAGACAAAAATGATAAATTTGCTGCCCGACCTTAAATAGCAGTTGTCGATACGAGAGTTTGCGCGGCAATATTCAAGACTGTTGTGAGTGATCAAAATATATCTAATTAGCGTTTTGTTATTGATTACGTGAAGAGGCGTGTTGTAAATGCAGAATTGAAGTGATCGAGGGACAGTACTCAAATCGTTGGAATTTTGGCGTTGGAATGGGCGACTACGCATCGCGTGATGACTGTGGTCGCGAGGAGACCCTTGAACACGTTCCGTGCGACTGTCCGCCACAGTGCAAAGAAACGATCGCTCGCAACTGCGCTAGCTCGAACCAGAGGGCGACGAAGGCACTGACACACATATATATATTTTTTTAACAATAAACTCACCTGCACTCCAATCCAGGCTGTAGCATGAATTAGCTTTCATTGTCGTACACGTGACTCTGGGCAGTTATAGTGCGTGCCAGGCACGTACCCAGAATAACACCCACCCCTGAAATTAAGCTCCGCCGCCCCCCACGCCACTACTCCTCACACACATTCCTAAAGCGCCGCGAAATCAATCTTGAAACTTGACACCAATTCGGCGGTCAACATTTTTGCTGCCGTTTTCACTCCTTTTGGATGGCGGCCAGTTTTCTCATCGATACGGTGCCTGCGCAATTAACTCGAGGTGCGTTCAATTGTCACCATCTATTGCAACGGTCACGACCATCGCTGTTGCTTCGTTAGTTCAGCCTGCTCTGTTTAGACGCATCCAGGTACCAAGAAAGCGATTCAGTTCGTATTCAGCTGGCATGTATGCTCGTGGAGCGAGTTGCGCGGCCGGAGAAAACGCCAGTCGCGTTTAACTTTTCCTTTTGCTTCATTATTTCCTCGAGTGACGGCTCGCCGCGACTCTGGCCGATCGTCGGAACCGTATACCCGTGATATGGGTTAGACAAGGTGGAAAATAGTCATGCGAAACAGCAACCATCGTCAAACCCTGCAATAAGCGTTAAACCCATAAGCAATATGAATGTCACCTGTTACCGCGTCTCGTTTTTCCTTAACTGTACAGAACTTTTCGTGCAAAATTGGCAACTAGAAGCAAGAGTCACAAGGAGTTGAGAACTTAAACGATCTACTAAGGGAGATAGGCGAGGCAACAGCCGAACAGGAAAGAAAAGCGAAAATTAACAAATTTAACCGTTGGTTGTGAAATTATTATGGATCAACACCTTCTTATTTAAACAGGAAGTAAAAAAAAAACGCATCCGGAAGTGGAGAGCGATTTCTTTTGTTTTGAATGACGCTTCTACACTCATCAGTCGAATCGCCTGACGTAGCCACTTCTCTGCTGTGCTTATGTGGGTGTTTTCTAACCTTCCGCGGCGGGCGCAGTACGTCTAGAACCGCAGCGTCCTGCGCTCGAAGCGGCTGTACGGGACTGGTGGCCACGCACCTTTACGCAACTTCCCAAATAACAATACGAGTCGGTTTTGGCACTCGGTAGAGCCGTAAACGAGAGATCCAAAACAACCTGTAATTGTTCCGCAACTATATATTTCTATATAATTCTTTCAGAGCTAATTCAAACAGCGTCACACTTTCGCTTGTTTACTTGTTCTTGGCAGTGTTCTTCCTGTTTTTTTCTTTCCTGCGCGAGTCCATTTGATGTGGTTTCTTGTTTGTCAAGTAAAGGAGAGGTGTATCTCACAGGCGTACCTGTGAGATGCACCTTATTTCTTTTCTCTTTTGCCGGTTTCCGCGTCTTTATGGCGAATGGCGAACGGTGGGCATTATTCACATTTGTACTAGTAAAGGTACCTCCCCCCCCCTCTAATTTGCATTAAAAAGTTACGTTATTGGGTTTCCTGAGCGATGGGCGCTTCATCATTGACGGCGATCTTGCCAGCGGTGCTGGTTGAAGCGCAAACTTCTTGCCGCGCCTGCAGCGACGTCGTCTGCTAGCGCGCGTGCCCGTCGACAGGACGCTTCACCGTCGATCACCACAGCATTGCAACAGAGCTATATGTACCATGCCGGTCAGGTTCACTGGCGTGCTCGCCGTAGGGCATTTAGAGCCTACGCCAAGCGCATAGTGAACTAGAATATAGACACGCGTGTGCCCCGATAACCTCCTTGGTGTGCACAGAGTTTAATCGCAGGAGTGCCATGTACCGGCGGCGTCGATGGTCCATAGGTAATTGAAACATGCGCCACCACGCGGGAGAGTCCAAGAAATTAATTATTCTATCAACAGAAGTTACGCTTTTTCCATCGTTCATTTCTTCCATCAACTCCCCAAACCATCGCAGTAACACGCATAAACCGCAAATCACAACAAGATTTCTTCTCGCAACAAACGAACGTCATGGGGCTGAACGGCCCTCGAACGCTGGTCTGTGTTCCACGTCTAGCCACAATGAAATAACATAAAACGACTTACCTTCGCTAATTGATGCGAATAATAAATGATGTTTTCACCGGCTATAGTTTTGTAGGTTATAGAAACACATCAAACACTTAAGCTAATCTAACGTATACACAAAAGTTAGGCAACAATGTACACTTGTTACACACACAACAGTCAGCAAACATTGAAAGTTGTCACATTGTTTTTACATAATAAATGCAAATTAAGGGCAACATTTTTTAGACATTGAGAATTAAAATAAGCATTAAAGGGAACTTTTTGTTTTGATCACTCTGTCATCAAAAATCTGGCAACATACAATTAATCACAAAAGTCTGGCAACAAAAACGCCGTTCTGCTTTTGGTGTCAAAACAAAGCGTCGTAAATCAACACGGCAGGTTGCTTTTATATCATATTTTTTGTGCTACTTTCATAAATTGTTAAATTGACTTCACTTAGAGTACAATAACAAATTTTTACATTAAACATCAAATACTGGCCACACTGTCAAGTTTCATGGAAATCTGGCCACAAATATAATGTGATGATGTAATGTCGCAATCAGGGATTGCTTTACCAATAAATACCTTTCAAAATACATAGAACCGTGCATTTTTTGGTAGCTAGGAGGGCTAACTTTGTTGCAACAAAAACGAGGAGTTGTCGAATCGGCGGCCTCAGTGATCACCAGTGGAAAAATTCCTCCGTGATCCTCGTTTAAGGCTGGTGATACACCTGCAGAAAACAAAGGCACTAAACGTTTCTGTGGCGCTAGAATTCCTTTTTCGTGCGGTGGGTTTATTTCCGCGTGCTGAGAAACGTTTTTCGGCGTCTGAAGACAAAACCAGTAAAACCGTTTTGAAGAAACTACCAACGAAAACTGCGGTTTTTGTTTGTTTTGTTTCTTGCAAGGACATGCCTTACGAAGCCACTTTGCACCTTGGAGCTAGACTGAATAACTTTTAATCGTGACAATGCATTATGTAATAATCAGTAGGCCAACAAAAAAAAAAAGCAGAATTGTGTTATTGCTATGACTACGGCGTCATCGCCGGTAGCCCTAGCGGCGCTCCTCTGCGACAAAAACACGGCCACCCTGTCGCTGGCAGCCTTGTGGAGGGGCGGTGTGTGTGTGTGCGTGTGCGTGTGTGTGTGTGTGTGTGTGTGTGTGTGTGTGCGTGTGCGTGTGCGTGTGTGTGTGCGTGCGTGCGTGCGTGCGTGTGCGTGTGAGTAGCCTTTCCGCTAAAGGTGAGGCTGTTTTTTTTTTTTTTTTTGCATATCGACAGTCGACTGGCTTACAGCCGCTCACAAACATTCTTCTTAATTCTACTGGATGTTTCGGAGCACTCCTGCAACGTTTCAAACGTCTTGTCGACTACGCTTGACTGCGAGCAGAAGTGTGCTGCAATGCCGATACTCGCAAGCCAGATGGAAAACGATCCTTCGTCGTGCGCTTATTCTCGTAGTACAACTTTAGAGCTGTCTTGCACGAGCTTAGTTAGTATCATCAAAGCACTGCGAAGCGGCCACTCGTACATTATGTGCTACAACACTGCGCGGAACTGGTGAGAAGGAGATCGCTTCAAAGTTTGGTCGCGGAGCATTTTTGACGTATTGCACGGGGCTGTCTCGTCAAGAATGGGACGACGATCACCGCGTGTGGCGCCATCGATGGAGAATGGTCTAGAAGTACAACGCCGCGAGGGTGCACAGTGCGTTATGAGGGACGCCGTAGTGGAGGCATCCGGATTAATTCTGACCACATATGGGGTGACACGCTTCTAATCTTGGAGGCCATGCACAGACTTCTCGGCACGCTATGGGGTGCACAGGCTATATGAATATACCCGGTGTTTCAGCGAACACTTTCTTTTTTTAATTGCCTTTAGCCGATAGCACAATTCTAGTCCATGAGCTGGTTTGCACGAAGAGGCGGACATTATTCGCAAAAAAAAAAAAAAAAATATGATGTGCATAATGGACTAATCAACAAAACAAATACCTTATGGCACATATTGCAGTCTACAAATTCTAGCCGGGGATGTTCGCAAGGCGGTTGCACTCAGTACGAATTCTCAGGATGACACCAGTTTCGAGATATTAATCCACACACAATTCTTTTCAAGCGGATATGCCATGCAGTCCCACCCGCTAGAATTTGTTGATTGCAATATGTGCCATAAGATTATTAGTTAAAAACTTAAATAGTGCATTTTTGTTAATCGGTCGATCGAGAAATGTCCCCGTGGTATTCTTATTGAGCGCCGACAGCCAAACCTATCAAGTGCGCGCCGCGTTATCCCTCATAGTACGCAAGCGAGGCTCTTCCGACAGATGGCGACTCCGTAAGTCCTCGCCCCCAGTAATCTATGTTATTACCTTACGAACCGCGCTGTTTTGAACACAGAACAGGACAATGGCAGAAGCGCGAACGCCTGTGTTATTTCGTACACGTTAGCGTTACACTTATGGGGAATGGGCAATATGAGTGAATTCCCTTAAACCACAACATCACGCATGCGCATCTCCATGGTTTCCTTATTATGTGCCACGCATTAGATCCATCTTGGCTATACAATATAAATGGTAATGAAACTAAATCTTGTGCAGGTACAGCAGCCAGACACCTAAAGACGCTCATCTTATGGGCAGTGTCATCGCAAGAGCGCGCGTCACGTGTTACGGCGCCTCGACACGTCCATCCCTGTGCTCCCTCTTTACCGCGTTTCCTTTTAAAACAGTAGAAATTCACTGGGGTGTTCGAACAGCAAAACTTTCCAGTGAAATCGAATTCGGATATGCGAGAAAAATGACCGTTGAATATCGAATCGAATATTTCCAATTTCTAAAAAAAAAAAGTGAAATGCAAAGTTTCGTGTATTGTGTTCGGCAACAAAAGGCTTCCTTACATAATTTGATACATGCACACCTTGAAACAGTACGATCACATCAGGTTCACGATGACAGTGAAAGTAAAGAAGAAAAAAAGCAAGAGCACGTCCCAAATGCATGTAGTTAGAGTGTATAGTGCTCGTTGAAAAAAAGCTAAGTGCAATACTATACAGTGCCGCGCATCGTTTTGAAGGAATACCAAACATGGTGCGATATTGTTCAACTAATGAATTGCCTTGTCTAAATCGAGACAGCGAATTCGTAGGCTGCCCAAGACGAGACATACTCGCCAACGGCTGGTAGTTATTGTGCATAAGACTATTGGTAGCTACGGCGCACAAGGCCTTGGGGATGCAGCGTAGATCCGGGCGTTGAGGTGCCGACAAAGCGAACAGCGGCCGCGTGGTTCCGGGCTGGCTCCCTTTTCTACGGGGTGATCGATTTTACGTTTCATGACATTTTTGTTTTAAGTAGCCCGTTGCGCGTAATGTAATTTACGAATTGTAGCCGGTGAGCTTGCAAGGCGTATCCACTTGGAATGAATTTCAAGAATTACGCCAGTTTGGAGATATGCGCCATCGAACTTGCCGTAAAAATTCACTGTTGATCCACTTACTTTCCCAACAAGACGCTCTTTCATGCATTGAAGCACAGAAGTAACTGGAACGCCCATGTATTTCGTTCCACCCACTTTAGGAAATAATATCTCGAAACTGGCGTCATCCCCGAAACTTATTTCAAGTGGATACGTCTTTCGTGTTCACCGGCTGCAATTCGTAAATTGCAATATGTGCCGTAAAGTAATTATTAAGAAGGTAATTCTTATTTGTGCTAATTAGTTGAATATGTGTTTCGATTTCTCGTGCTAGTAATGTCTGCCTCTTCGAATAACCCAGCCCAAGGACAAAAATTATGCTAGCTGCCACAGGCGATTTTTAAAAATTCCATAGTACTTAAAAATGATCGCCCTGTATGTACACCCGGCCACAGAAGTTTACGGACCACGGGATCTCAGAAAACGTTTCATTCGCGAGCAGCCTGTAGCAGTATTCAGTAAAACTGTATACGACAATGTTAGCATAATCTAGTCGAGCCCCCGAATGCAAATACTAAGCTGCGTTGTGAGGTTGCGGAGATATTCAGCTTTGTCTGAGATTTCATGGTGCGTAATATTTTGTGGCCTGCTGTACACTCGTTCGAAACATGATGACCGCCGCTTGGATGAAATTTTTGCGTTGCCGCCATCACTGCGATTTCAGAGATGGCTCCTTCGCAAATGAACTATGGAAAAGCAGGCAATCGAGGCTTCTTGATAAGAATAAGTATTCATTGTATTCATTCCCTGCTGCCCATATAGTTACTAATTTCTTATTGTTATCAACTTTATGCCCCTTACATTTTGTATTACTGCATTACTCAATATTTTATATGTTCCTGAATAATTAAGATATGCCATAAACCTTACTGTGCTGCTATATCTACAGAGACAATCACTCGCAATCGCGATAGCGCGCTTTGACCGAAGACCTCTCATAGAGGAACTTATTTTAAAATACCGCCATCACAAGCCATCGCAGCAGAGGGCGACGAGGGCACTGTTGCGGTTTTTGAGGGCGACACAATCGGACAAGCGGCTGTAGCCTGAACAGACGTTGATAGTGCTGCAAGTGTCACTGTGCTGTGCCATGACAGTATTCGGTGACAGTGACCGATTGTGATTTTGTGTCTATGCTCCTTTCTTTCCTTATCTCTACTTTGTTACCACTTTACCTCCCCCTCCCCTCTCTCCCCAGCGTAGGGTAGCAAACCAGACCTTTTTCTCTGGTTAACCTCCCTGCCTTTCCCCTTTCCTCTCTCTCTCTCTCTCTACTCCTATGTTGCACTGCCATCATTGAACTTTGTTCTCTCAAATGCTGATCCTTTTTGTTTGTTTACTAATCATTTTCGGCCTTTGTTTTTCTGGCTTCTTTCGTAAATATTTGATCAGTGCTTGTATCTGTACGCCCACCCTGCGAAAATCCCTTCCTGGGATTGCAGTATTACTAAATAAAAAAAATAACAAATAAGTAGAGATGTTTTTCTCCACAAAGTCAAGTTTACGATTGGATTGCGCACAGTTAATCGGTGAGGTTACCTGTCTGCATGGGTTACTTTCCACGCCTTGACAACAGCAGCATAGTCAGTTTCTTTGTTTTCATTGAAGCAATTACTACTGGACTGGTGGCGAGCGAATTAATTGTGGCATGTGATAAAGCGCAGGACCACATTGTATTACGAAAATCACAACTCTAAACTTGTAGTCCGTAGCAAAGAAAGAAGCCAGCAAGTGACATTTTGCCGAGATGTCTGCTTTATATATATATATATATATATATATATATATATATATATATATATATATATATATATATATATATATATATATAATTAGTTGAAGAAACGAAGGAGCACACTTACGAAAATTGCATTTGTAATGGTTTAACGTTTCGGCCGTGGCACTGCCTTCGTCAGAATAAACACAGATACAAGTGCGCACCCGCTGTGAGAAGCTGTGTTTAGTCTGACGAAGGCCGTGCCACGGCCGAAACGTTAAACCATTAAAAATTCAATTTTCGTAAGTGTGCTCCTTCGTTTCTTCAACTACCTATTGTTAAGAACGGCCCGCTGAGGTGCAAGTTTTGCCAGCCAGTTGCGACAGCGGCGTCAACTTTTCTTGGAAAGCCACCGTTACAATCTAGCCTCGGCGCCGTTGTGACTAAACGCGATCGGCGGGCCAACTATTGTTACTGAACCCGCACCGCCGACCTGATCCGCTATGAGCGGGGGAGTTGCCGAGGGAACGTCTCCGGAGGCCCCTTCCTACGCGCCGTTCAAGACGCAAGACAATGGAGAACCGGCGGCCTAGCTGCGGGGTTCAGCTCGGTGAATCGGATGTGCCGTTCCTGACGTCGGCTCCGAGTTCTGCGAAGGCCGTCTGACGTCAGTTGGGGACCGTGAACCTCGCGCAAAGAGGTGTGTGTGTAAGCCCTCGTCTACGGTGCCTGGTCGAACGTTTCCCTCACCTTGGGATCGAGGGAGGACCGAGTGTTTATAAACCGCTGTTGTGCGGCTGCTGAGTGTACTTTCTCTCGCAGTCATGCTAGACTGATGAACTGCAACGTCCTTATGTAGATACTGTAAATAAACCCATATTCCTCGTTCTCGATGAGAAGCAGTCCTTCCCTTCAACAACGTCCTCAGCGTGAATAAGTTGGACGACGGCATGGGCCAGCTACCATCTAATTCATGCCCGACTCCAATCTTGACAACGGGTTACGAACGGTGGAATTGAGCCCCCCAATCCTCACACTATCTATGCGCCGGACATACAGAACTTCTCCTTATATATATATATATATATATATATATAATACAAGCAGGTGAGGGCATTGATGCGTGTGAACCACGAACAATAACAGTTTGTGCTAAGCAACGCGACGATCTTTCTTACACATATGCACGTGGTACAGCCTTGCGCTTACGAAGCACGGACAAAGCAGTACAAATAACACATGTCGTTCCCCGGGAATAATACAGAAATCGAAGGGCGTTGTATACTCTGCTTCGAGGCGCCAAATGTTCGTTCAACCATGACCCGCGAAGTAAATAACTAAATAAATAAACAAATAAGAATCCTGTGCTGTTTACAGGCGTTGTTACCGCGCATTGAGAAGTTGACGACATTAATTAGCGGCCGCATGCAGTGTTACCGTTACAAGAAACCGTGCTGATGAACTGGTTGGTTTCCCATACGTATTATTGTATCAGCGGAGAATCTACAAGAAAGAACACAGACACGCGAATGGAACAGGCGCTAATTTCCAAGTAACGTTTAATGCTATATGTTCTGAATATATACAGCGAAACAGACAAAAAGAAAAGAAACATAACTAATCACTTGATCGTACCAACACGTGTGCGTTACTATAAGCGCTTGTTACCTAATGCCCTCAAAAAAACCTTTTTCGTCGGCAGATAACATAGGAGACGGTGAGCTCACAATCATAATCATCACTACTCGTTGCTGCAGCTTCCACAATCTCGCGCGTGCAACGATGTTTGCCTTTAACAAGACTGCAGTGTCGCCAAGATACAGAGCACAGCCACGGCAGTGTGACACCAAGTGTCCTCCCTTTGTTGCCTACCTGCTGTGCAGGGGCACAGCAGGTGCGTAGGGAAGATGCCTAAAAGAGCGCTTGAAGGGTTCAGCGCTCGTTTAGGCATCTGCCCTACGCACTTTCTGCCACGGGATAGCCGTATTCGATACGCACCACATTCGGCACATGCAACGAATTCCGGTTCGTGTACGGCTTTCGGTTCGGGTTCGGTTCGACACCTTGGTTAGAAGTCTAATAAAAGTAGGGAAGATATCATGAAGCAGCTTTCTCAAGATTGCTTTCATCATGGCGGCATACATCATAAAGTGACTCTAGGTATTAATGAGAGAAGTAACTATAAAAAAAATGGAACTCTTGGTTCCCGCCACTATTTTGCTTGCTATTTATTTATGAAAGGATAAACTTTCAAATCCTGACTGACTTAATTCTTATTCATCGACACAAGAGTTGGAGCGGGCTAAATAAACAGTGCCACGGCAGTTAACCCGCCGTGGTTGCTTAATGGCTATGGTGTTGGGCTGCTGAGCGCGAGGTCGCGGAACCGAATCCCGGCCACGGCGGCCGCATTTCGATGAGGGCGAAAAAGAAGCCCACGTTAAAGAACCCCAGGTGGTCCGAATTTCCGGAGTCCTCCACTACGGCGTGCCTCATAATCAGACCGTGGTTTTGGCACGTAAAACCCCATCATTAAATTTTTAACAACGCCCTCGTCAGAAAAAAATCTTGTCAGTCCTTAAGTTTCCAACCAACCCGACGTGTCTATTGCAGTGAAGACGCCGTGCTATAGTCAACGGTGCCATAAGAAGTATAGGGGCCAAACTTCAACTTTTTTTTTTTTTCGCTAGCCTAATACAAAAATCACACCGATTAAGCTTTCTGAAACAAATTGCGAGGGGTTCTTCTGTGAAACACGCAACTTTTCCCATTTTTACGTCGAACACCTCAATGTGGAATTGATAGCTGGGAACGTAACACAAGTTCAATATTTGCAACTTTGGCATCATTTTTCTCCAATATTTCACGGTTGTTGCACGGCAAAATGTTTTAGCCAATTATGTGAGCGCAAGGCTGCCAGAAATAGTTAACAAAACAACTGCGGTTAAACTTAAAGTTTATATAAAAAATCTCAAAATACTTCAAATTGGCCTGTTTGCCCGCAATGTAAGTATACTAAAAATAAATGTTGGGACCTACTAGGGAGAATGTATAGTAAAGCGCAATCGTTCTGTTTTGAGACGAACTTTTTGCTTCGTCATAATTAGGATTCATTTTTGTATTTTATTTTTCTTGTACATAACGTTTTACTTTTAACGGTAGAAGTCATATATGGCTGACAATGTATTTTTGGATTGCAATTCTTTAAACCTATGAAATGCCAACAACTTTTTTTTTTTTGGGGGGGGGGGGGGGGGGAGGAGGTTAGATTGCACCTGCGCGCATGCGCCTCGCAGTCCGGATCTCAGTTCCCGCGGCAGAACTTTCTATGGGCATCGCTACTTTAATTTCGCGCCATCGCTGACACGGGTCAACTTCACACACCACTCCAGCAAACAACGTGAGCAAAAGTTTCCCAACCGCAAGTGCTGCATGCAGCCATGCACCTTAAGTCAACTGGTACAGGCGAAATCGGCGTGTTCGACTAATGACAGGCATTGACACAACACAAACGCGCACGGTTGTGACAGAATTTTTTTTTATTTTTATCTTTTTATTCGCTGATGCCGCGGTCTATAAACTTTTGCTCTCGAGGGTGCATAATTGACCAGAACGGAAGTAACCGAGAAGCTCACCGCGCACCACAAAACGTCGATTACATTGAAGATGGGTCCGCAACAGACACCATTACACGCCTTTCTTAACTAAGTGTGCGCACCAACAACACGCCGAGAGAGAGGGCACGATAAACACTTTATTTAAAGTCAATGATAAAGTCGGCGAAGCTAAGCCCTCAAGTCCAGGGCCTCGCTGTTGCAGCGTTGACGAACTCCACCAGGTACTCCTGCGTCGGCAAGGAGGTGGCCTGCGTCAGTCCTGCAGCCGACGGCGCAAACGCAAGCGTTTTGCAGTAGCAAGGCGCGGTATACAGCAGCGCCGCGGGTCACAGACAAACCGTGCTCTGATATTCTACGCCAAGGCTCCGCTTCGATAGAGCATATACCGTCGCTCATCTCCAAGGCAGCGACTGCATCCTGCATTAACGGGACCTCGAAAAAAGAAAACGACGCATCCTCGCGCGTGCTCACCTCTGTTCTATTCAGTGCGCAGTGCCCGCAATTGTGGCTTAACAATCTCGTCCGTGTATACTGTCATGGATACAAACGTTCAAGGTCGTGCTGCACATGTTACAATTTACACAATTCTGTGTAAGTTGTCTTCTTTTCAGACGACGTCACAGACGCTTCTTCAATTACCAATCATTTTAAGCTCTAATATTTTAAAAAAATTTCCCATTGCGCAAGTGCGGGCAAGTTCCTGCGACTTGATATCTCGGCTAGCAGCAGAGGAACGCGCTTCAAGAAAGGCTCGTGCGGAAAGTCCCAGCGAATTTTTAAACTTCCACAGTTCCCAACCCAAATAGATACTTTTAGTTCAGCAACATCAGGGGAAACCAGGCAGTAGTTACAGAAGACTACAGGTTGTACAGTGAATATACGAGATAAATCATTCGGTGACACAAACATACGGTCAAGCCTCGCGTGTCATGCTCCTTGGAAATGTGTTTAGCGATAAGAACAGCTTTTCTCCTTGCACCAACGTCTGCAAGTGTAAAAGTCACGCGCGCGGCTTATCGCGATCGCTCCCGCGACGGGAGCGACATCGTGGCACACCCGTAACGACGGTCGGTCACGTGTAGCACACGCACACACCCAATGAAACTTTTCAAAGAGCATTAATGTGCAATCAGTTCGTAAATGATATCTCAAGGACCGCCCACCGTGGTGGCGTAGTGGTTTTGCGTTGCGCTGCTAAGCGCGAGGTCGTGGATGCTATTCCCAGCCGCGGCGCCGCCGCATTTCGATGAGAGCGAAATGCAAAAAAAAATAAAGAAAAAAAAAAGAAAACGCTCGCGCACCGTGCACGTTAAAGAACACCAGGCGGTCAAAATTATTCCGGAGTCCCTCACTATACGTTGTGCCTCGTAAGGTCGTGCTTTCGACACGTACAACCCAAGACTTTCTTTTTTTCTCGAAGACTACACGAAAGCTGGTATTTCAGTCGTCTGACGCGTGCGGCACGTCGCATCGCTCCTTCGCACGTGCCACTTTCGATTCGGCCAAAGACTCGACAATGAAACGCGCGAGTGATAGTAAATTTTACCAGCGGTCTTTGACGCGCCTCGCGTCGCATATCAACAATTTGCACATAAAAGCGAGAGCGTGCCAGTGTATCCTATTTTTTCCCCTCGCGGCTGCCAGCTCCGTGTCACACGCAGTGTCAGGCTTCACCGCCTTCTGGATCGGCCCAAGTCGTAAAGAAACAGGTTGTTACGTTTGTTTGCCGGAGAACAAAAAAAAAATCGTTCATCATGCCATCACAGTCATGCTAATCTCGTTGCGAATGCGCCGTCGTCTTGGTGCAGTCGGGACGCACACGCTCGCGCCACAAGCGACACAACTGTGAAACTGTCTGAGAATTAACCCGTTTATATTTCCTTTGTAACTTCACGTTACAGTTAGGTGGATGACAATATTCCCTTTCAGGGACCTCTCTGCACTTGACGGGCTTCCGCATTAACTGATTTGCCACCATCGCAGCAGAGTCGCCAGCGTGAATCTCACTTGTCTCTTTGTCGGCTCACTGAGAGGTATACTTACCTTCCGTCTCTTCCAAGGCTGGACAAACGGTCTAGTCAGCCTCAGCCCACCCGGGCACGGACTCGCCGCCACAGCTCCTCACCTATTCTGGCAGGGACCGACGATCTCCTGTCCGTCCCTCTTACTTTTTATATGTTCACCCCTGCCTCAAGTCATCTGGACTCAGCTGCGCTGTGCCGCGCCTTTGCTCTACGCCTCGTGTAACTTGGACACCTACCATCCTATTCCAACATAATATGTGGACTTGCCTTTCTCCGAGCTGGTCACTTGCATGACCCGTGATTTAGTTATGCCGCGCATGCGTGTGCGCGTGTGCGCGCGTGTGTGCGCGCGTGTGTGCGCGCGTGCGTGCGTGCGTGCGTGTGTGTGCGTGTGTGTGCGTGTGTGTGTGTGCGTGTGTGTGTGTGCGTAGGGGGATATACCCCGCCCTTTTATCTTTTACTGTGGATGGCGGGCTGGCAGGCGCACTTGCGTACAGTGGTTATTTATTATTATTATTATTATTATTATTATTATTAGTAGTAGTAGTAGTAGTAGTAGTAGTAGTAGTAGTAGTAGTAGTAGTAGTAGTAGTAGTAGTAGTAGTAGTAGTAGTAGTAGTAGTAGTAGTAGTAGTAGTAGTAGTAGTAGTAGTAGTAGTAGTAGTAGTAGTAGTAGTAGTAGTAGTAGTAGTAGTAGTAGTAGTAGTAGTAGTAGTAGTAGTAGTAGTAGTAGTAGTAGTAGTAGTAGTAGTAGTAGTAGTAGTAGTAGTAGTAGTAGTAGTAGTAGTAGTAGTAGTAGTAGTAGTAGTAGTAGTAGTAGTAGTAGTAGTAGTAGTAGTAGTAGTAGTAGTAGTAGTAGTAGTAGTAGTAGTAGTAGTAGTAGTAGTAGTAGTAGTAGTAGTAGTAGTAGTAGTAGTAGTAGTAGTAGTAGTAGTAGTAGTAGTAGTAGTAGTAGTAGTAGTAGTAGTAGTAGTAGTAGTAGTAGTAGTAGTAGTAGTAGTAGTAGTAGTAGTAGTAGTAGTAGTAGTAGTAGTAGTAGTAGTAGTAGTAGTAGTAGTAGTAGTAGTAGTAGTAGTAGTAGTAGTAGTAGTAGTAGTAGTAGTAGTAGTAGTAGTAGTAGTAGTAGTAGTAGTAGTAGTAGTAGTAGTAGTAGTAGTAGTAGTAGTAGTAGTAGTAGTAGTAGTAGTAGTAGTAGTAGTAGTAGTAGTAGTAGTAGTAGTAGTAGTAGTAGTAGTAGTAGTAGTAGTAGTAGTAGTAGTAGTAGTAGTAGTAGTAGTAGTAGTAGTAGTAGTAGTAGTAGTAGTAGTAGTAGTAGTAGTAGTAGTAGTAGTAGTAGTAGTAGTAGTAGTAGTAGTAGTAGTAGTAGTAGTAGTAGTAGTAGTAGTAGTAGTAGTAGTAGTAGTAGTAGTAGTAGTAGTAGTAGTAGTAGTAGTAGTAGTAGTAGTAGTAGTAGTAGTAGTAGTAGTAGTAGTAGTAGTAGTAGTAGTAGTAGTAGTAGTAGTAGTAGTAGTAGTAGTTGCTTGACGTACACAAGGACGTTAGTCTATTTGGTAACCCTTTGCGGAACGCCGAACGGTGCTGGATAGCTAGCTGCCTGGAGAACACTTCGCATAAGGAAAACAGTAAATTGGGCCATAGTTGGTATTGATTCATAATTACTGCAGGGCAAACAACAACGAAGAAGGGGAGACATGAAACGACAGGGCAATCATGGCTTCGCAAAACACTGATTCCCATAGCGCTTTTTTTTTTTATTCCACCACGCCATAGACACTGGACGATTGGAATGAGGCAGGCGTGTGCCCTTGCAGCTTATTCCAGTGAAACCAGCAGGTGCCTGCACGCTACAGACCCGTCTCCAATATGGCGATACCCGTCGGGTATTTTATGAAAAGGTGCTGCCGCCGGTGCGATCGTGTAGCACAGAATGAATTTTGATTTGTCGTCGGGATATGTTTCCTTTTTTTTAATTGGAATTGTCTCGACAGAATAAGAAAAAAAAGCGGCGGGGATATTTTTAATACGATTAGCATTCTTAGGATACTTGACGCACTTTCGGTCCGTCCGTCCATCTGTAACCGTTTCGATGTCATACGCCGTGTCACTTATGAAGCTTTTGCCAAAGTCTCGTGCCATTCGCGCAGTCATTGTGGGCGACAAATGCCGCAACAGTGGCTAGTTGAGCAGCACCGGCGTCGTGCGCTGCCGTTCAGAGGCAGCGGAGGCCGGCTGAGGCAAGCAACGGTTGCGCCACCACGTGATCAAACATGGCGGCGCACGCGGAAGCGCCGTGAAAAGGGTCTATACAGAGCCAACGTTAAATATTGTCGCAGGGTCTCAGAAAAATCTCTGCGCCAGCTTGAGCAAGCGTTGCGCGACCACCGACAGGGTTTTTGCGAACTCTGCGAAAACTCGTCCATGCGAACGCGCAGAGCGACAGCAAGTTCAGGCACGAGGATGCAACGTCGACATGGAGACCCGCAGGTCGAAAGGAGCACCCGCTGCCTGTCCCGGACTAGATGACCTAGCATCGCAAACGTCGAAAATACGCAGAATGGCTCATATGACGCGTGTTTCCGTTGTTTGCGGCGTTGGGTCATCGCGCTCAACTACCCCCAACACACCAAGCTTTATCTTCTGCTGAATCTATTTTGCAGCTCGAGCGGAAAGAGTTCTCAGTGTACATACAGACTGTATTACGGAAGCGTCTTCTATACCAACCATCGCGCGGTTTCACGACGATGTCGACAGAATCATGTATCATACCACAAACCGAAAAAAATATTAATGGGTGCTGGAGATGTTTGCCTGGCCATGTGCCTAACATGCTACTCCAGACGACATCGTGATGCATGAAATGGCTCAGTATATAGCTCATATGCACACGCCTAAAGTATGCACAATATTATAGACTTACTAAACGAAGCATCTTCGTTATTAGTGATGGAGTTAACGCTCCAAAGCAACGGGGCTACGAGAGACGCCGTAACGAAGTGCTCCAGGTTAATTTTCACCCGCTTTTTTTTTTTTTTTTAACATTTATTATTACTATTTTTCGCGCAGCCAGAGCACCAGCGACTTTACATTCCGCCCTGTTGCGGCTCGAGGTGGCGTTTGGGCCAGGAATCTCCCAAGCCCATTGACGAATACGTCCAGTAGTACGAATGAAGGAAAAATGCTTCATTTTACGTTATTTATACTGGCTTAAGATGCGGAAGCCCACTTCACGTAGAAGCGTATTAAACATCTGAGTTCACATCATTACACATCAGCACACCTCACTGCAACAAAGGTATCCGCTTTTAGTACCGTCGTCTTCCGTAGGTGACTAGACTAGGGAATTTGATGACTGTATCGCGGCCAATCACAATCGTCGAATCGGTCGCAAGATCCTGTCCATGATATCGCACCATTCTGCTGAACTCCACCGAACTCCGCCTCCGATGTTGTACCCTGCATATTTAGCAACCTGGGAATACGAGGTTGAAGTGGTACGTTCCCACGGTAGCATTCGACGTTGGCACTTTTCATCAATTAGTTCAGGTTGTCAGGTAGAGGGGTCCTTTGTTGACCCGTCAACGGTCGGCGTCAACGCTGCGTTTACTTGTGGATAGGCACTGAAGAATGGGTGGGGTGGCATGTCTCGTGGTAAACGTCTAATTCATGCCCTTGGCCGTGTTGAGATGTAACAGCCCCCTTCAGAATGCGGCCCCCGCGTCTGGATATCCGGTCAATCCGCAATCACGTGCTCAGTTTCAGAACGCAACAACCACTGAGTCGTCGCGCGGCGTTCGAAGGATCTCTCCTTTGTGTTTTATAATTCGTTCTTCCTAGGGAAAAGAAAAGGATGAACCTCAAGAAACACGTTCTTTCTCGCAAAGGTTATTTACCTTTTAGATAATGTACCTTGCATAACATTAATTGATTGCGCTTTATACCTCTGAGTAATTCTGACTGTAATCCGCTGCCTTGTTTCTGTAGTATAGGAGCACATGATAATAAACTTCAGAAAATCAAAGGCACGAAAAAGACGCGAACAGAGAACACATATACGTCGGCGTCTTCTTTGCGCAGTTGATTTTCTTAAGTATGAATCGCCAACTGGCTGTTGTACAGTATGTACAAAGCCAATGTTAAATCCTGTCGCGTAGCCTCGGGAAATCTCTGCGTCAGCTTCAGCAGGCGTTGCGCGATCACCGACAGTGTTTCTGCGAACACTGAGAAAACTAGGCAATGCGAACGGCATGCGGATGTGATGTCGACATCGAGGCAATACAGTTCACTTTGTGCGGCCATGAATGGAACAGCCGCCAAATACCTGAGATACGACATGCCTAATCGTCACCCTCGTCAACATGAAAAGACTTCTCCTTCGGGTGTGTGCGAGGGGGTTATGCACCAGTGCAAATCCTACTCTCCTCTGTATTCCGCCCACCAGCTATACGCCAAGGAGTAGTTTCTCTCCGTAATCCTCTGTGGGGGTAGACCAGTATGCTGGCAAGGCCCTTTACCAGGGAGCGAGAGAGAATGAGGTTGCCCGGACGGTGTAGGGTATCAGAAGGCCAGCGAGACGCGACGGACACATCTTCTCTGCCCTTGAGTGCAGAGCACGGACGCCGAACGCTTCTGTACATTTTGTCTTAGAGAGCACCGCTTTTTTACATCACCTTGTTCCCTGCCGTCTCCGATGGTCAACCTGGATCGACCTCCAAGCAGACGCTGTTGGAGGTCGCCGAAACACCGGAACACCAGCCACAAGAAGACCCGCAGGCCGGACGGAGCACCCGCTGCGTGGCCCGCACTAGATGGCATGGCATCGCAAACGTCGAAAATATGGGAATGGCTCGTGACTCATGTTTCCGTTGTTTGCGGCGTTGTGTCACCGCGCTCAACTACACCGAACACACCAAGCTTTATCTTCTGCTGAATCTGTTTTGCAGCTCGAGCGGAAAGTCTTCTCAGTGTGCAGACTGTATTACGGAAGCGTCTTCTATACCAACCATCGCACGGTTTCACGACAACGTCTACATAACGTCAATGTGCAGAAAACTGGGAAATTATTCGTATAACAGTTCCAAGACATCGGCGCCCACGGACCGCGAAAATAATATAGCCTTACAGCGTGCACCAGCCACAGTGGCTAAGTGATGTATAGTATATGGCGTTCATTCTTCTAAGCACGGGGTTCGGGGTTCGATTCCTCGGCCGCGATGGCCTCGGTCCGACGAGAGCCGCGGAATGCACAAACGCACGTGTACTTAGAATGTAGTGCACGTGAGGAAACCTCAAGTCGTCTAAATTTTCCAGGAACATGCCCTCAGGGGGCTCCGTATAGCTTTAGGGAAGTCGATAATGTGGATAAGGTGGAAGCTTAGGCGAGTTGGTGATCCAATAGCGACATGTGTGTGCAGCGCAAAAGACCAGGACTGAAAGGAAGAACACAACACATGCGCTGACTTCAATTCATCTTTATTTGCGAAATCGCCAGAACTACACACACACTACACACACAACTACACAACTACACACATGAGCAAAAGTAATGAAAATAAACTTTTGCATTATGTCACACATGAACTGCTATTGCATCACAGCCAGATACTTGATTTCGTTTTTGGTGAGGTCATACGCAACGAGTCACTCCACAAACCGAAACAATTTAATAGGTGCTGGGGATGTTTGCCTGACCATATGCGCCGAACATACTACTCCAGACGGCATCGTGATGCATGAAATGACTCACCATATAGCTCATATGCACACGCACAGAACATGCACAAGCACTGCACATGCACTAAACGAAGCGTGTTTGTTATTAGTGATAGAGTTAACGCTTCAAAGCAACGGGGCTACGAGAGACGCCATATCGAAGTGCTCCAGGTTAATTTTAATCCCGTGTTCTTTTTCTTTAACTTTTATTATTACTGCTTTTTTAACGCGGCCCCAGAGCACCAGCGGTTTTACATACTGCCCCCTTCAGAATGCGGTATATCCGTCCAATCAGAAATCACGCGCTCAGTTTCAGAACGCAACAACCACTGAGTCATCGCGCCGGGTTCGAAAGATCTTTCATTTGTATTTTATAATTTGGTCTTTCTAGGGAAAATACAACGTTGAGCCACAAGAAGGAGCGTTCTTTGCTCCAACGATTAGTTACCTTTTAGATAACTTGTATGGCATTAATTGATTACACTCTACCTCTGAGTAAATGTGACTGTAATCCGCTGCCTTCTTTCTGTAGTATTTTAGTATATTATAATAAACTTCAGAAAATAAAAGGCGCAAAATGACGCGAACAGAGGACACATATACGTCCGCGTCTTTTTTGCGCCGTAGTTTTTCTGAAGTTGGAATCACCAACTGGCTGTTTGGTTTTGCAACGTTACTCCTCACTGCGTCTTCTTTGCATCAGAAAGCGTAATGTATCGGTGGTGACATACAGGACAATGATAAGATTGGAAGAGCCGATTCTAAATTTCTCTATCTCGCTTTAAGCAAACTTACTGCAGTAAAAATTTTCCAACTGAATTTACACATGCCTTGCTATCAAACCCAAGTCCGGTCAATATATGATAATCACTGCGAGCAGGGTATCGGATCGAAAGTGAACAGAAAACCGAAAACGAAGAACGTCATCTTTGCCCAAACCGCGACTAAACCGGAAAGTTCCGATTTAATTCCTTCGCTCCGCAACGAGACCCAAAATGAAAATGAAAAAGAAAAAATAATAACGATTTTCGGTTCCCACTGTCACCTTCTTTACGGCTTTATCATCCACTGCTTGCACTTATGGCTCAAGCATGGTAGACGCACCAGTGTATGCATTCGGTAGATGCAAGGTAGACGCATTTGTAAATGCACGCGAGCTTTTTGTCTTATGGAAGTGGCAGCACAATTAGAGCGCTTTTCAACGTGTCGCTTGGCGAGGCAGCTAGGCATGGGGCACTCGTGAGTGTAACTTGTGAGGGTTTGAAATCAGTATGTCTGTATGCGGATCTTTTTTCCGCGTTGAAAATGAAGAGCAGGAAATTTCGAAAAGCAAAGGTCATCGCAACAGACGCAGGCAGCCAACTTTCACGCCTCAATATAGTGCTATACTTTGCGCGATGTTGTGTTCGGTGCGCACTTAAATGTGCAGTTGTCAAAGGCAGCTCGTAAGGTTGAATGTATTATAAAAAGGTTATTCATCTTTTCGGGCTGTCTTTGAGGGCTACACGAACCCGTCGTACGCGCTCGTCATGCGTAACAGCAGCCGATAATAGACACGCGTCCGTGTGTAGTAGAGAGATTTTAAGCACTGCATGCGCGATACGTTAGGCTCATTGCACATGCACGTGTTATACCGCTCACTACGGGGGCAGGTGACCTTGACTGCGTTACATCATGGAGGAGGGAAATGCTGAGGAGAGGCCCTGACGACACTCTTTGTGAAGCCTCCGCGACGCCAAAAGTTGGCTTTACTCCGCGATTTTGTCGGGGCAGCTTCTCCTCTGCTGTGCAAGTTTCTCGCCACCGGCGACGTGCAACCCCGCCGTGGCGATTACTTCAACAGATCCGATGTACTATCGCGATACTGCTGCCAAGTTTATGTCGTCCGAGTATTGTGATCTTGCGTTGAGCGTTGTTCATATATAGTGAACTCCGAAAATTAGACCACGAGGTCGGTCCCCGCCACCATTGCCGGCTTCTGTGAAAATAAATGTGCACATTCTCACTGCACTGCAAGAATACACAGGCGGTGACGTACACATGACGACACACCGACCTGTAGGTGCAGCCCATCTGCAGTTCACGAGAACAAACACGAATGCCAGTCGCGGCTTGAGGCATCGTTTTGCTTTATTGAACATGTTTCGCGGGCGCCTAGAGGAGCATTCTTCTCACCCGTAAGTGAAAGGAAGTTCTACGGCAGCCGCCGCGCGGTGCCGAGCAGATATGCGTGCGCATATATGCGCGCGACTAGCGCGTTGACGGGGCTCCATCAGCCGTTTCGCGTGCGCGCAAGCGTCTGTTGAGCCTTGTTCGCTGTTGCAATGCATCCGCCAACATTCACTTCCCTGCGCACCTTGGGCGCACATGCAGATAAGATGTCTGCGGTCTTTCCCATCCTTCCTTCACATGACTGTTTTACGTGCCACCAATGCATCGCCCGCTGACAGAAGCAGGAACACTGCGGAACTGTCGTTGATCTGCAATGTGTTTATCGTACATGTTCTGAAGCACAGCGGTTTCAGTCTGTGATGGCCCGTTAGCACGAATCCACCAATCTCCCAGATCGTCCTACGTACGCGTGGCGCGGTGTGTATACAGCGTTGCATGCGCGCACGTTTCACGCTTTTTACCCATCCCATCTGGCCACAACAGCAGAGAAAGCACTGTCTAGCTAACACGGAGGCATAAAATACAGAGACTAACGCAAACCCGCACGACGCCGTTACTACGGTAGGACACCTGCGAAGCACCACACACGTGAGCACACACGACCATAACAAAACCGCCATTGTGCCCCGACAACAAGCCGCTACGGCGAAAAATCTTTGTTTGCTTCTTTATCGATCTATTTCAGACAGCATTGAACTTGTCTAAGGGGACACGGCTAAAGGCAAACATTTGCCCGACTATGCCGTGCAACCCGCACAGTGGCAGCAGTATGGCAAAAATGGCGGACGTTTAAGAGAGCAAACATAAAATTAAACTACAGTACGTAAATATTTAAACAGTTCTATACAGAGTTTAATAAACAAGGATAAAAGCCTAGCGTTATACAGTTTGCTTAACACTTGAAACACAAAACAAAAACACATACGAAATATTTCGTAGTTGTAGCTTAACATTAGTATTGATCTTCTGGTAGTAACAATTTTTTTGCCGTCTTCTTAAAACTTTGCCTTGAAATTCTAGAGTTTAGGAGGCCCAACACTAAGGAGTAGTAGTCTAGAGGGTCGGGAAGTTGCACTGTCACTTTTTCATGTCCCTATTTCGTTCTGCAACGTGGTTTAACTTAGACTTCTGAAGTTATAGCCTGTCGTTTTAACATGGTATTTGCTTTGAAAGGAACATTTCTCTGCCCAGAATTGTCACGAAATTTCGAGGAATAATTTATAAGTGTGAAGTTTTGAGGCTGTTAGTATTTTATATTTGGTATAGTATGGTTTCGTGGTATCAGTACGTCCAAAGTTTCATACTGTACTCAGTGCGTGGTATATTGAAGTGTTTGAAGGAACTATAATTAAGTTAGATTGTGTAGATGTCGACCAGACCAGGAAACAATAAGTTAATCGAAAATTTATAAGCGCACTATAAATATTGCGCTTCACACTGATCGGTCGCAAATATCTCATCCGGTTTAATTAGCGCACCTACAGCTCGAGCAAAACTGTTTCTGAGAACATCTACGTGTGGTTACCAAGACAATTTCGCTGTTGGTGCCTGTCAACGTTGATGTTCTGAAGTTGAAGTTGAGGATGGGTTACTGTTCCTTTCGATTGAAATACTAAATACTTAGTTTTATTCATGTTTAATTGGAGTTCAATTCAACCTCAAACTTAGCTGCTGTAACCAGATGTAATTTACCCAAAAATATTTTGTATTTCTCTTCCTGAGAACACGTTAGTACCATCCGCGTATAATATTGGAACAGCCCTGAATATTTACAATATCACGAATGTACAGTAAAAATAAAAGAGGCCCTAAGACGGATCCTTGCGGCACCGCGTGTTTAATATACTTAATTTCGGAGCTAATTCCGTTTATTATGGTGTATACTGTGTTCTTAACGTTAGATGGCTTTTTGTTAAGGATAGCAAGTGGATAACGCGGCACCACGGATTCCATAAATAGTTAGCTTTTCGAAAAGAACGTCATGTTGCACGCATATCTGGAGTTAGCATTCGCTTTTCTGCGTTATCAAGGATTTGTTCTTTTATGCGACAAAAACGCTCGAAGGGCACAACGCCCCGGAGATTGCGGACAGCCGTCTTCTGCATATATGGGACGCTAAGCAAAGCACGGAGCGCCGTCTCGAAAAACATAAATGGAACCGCATCCTCAGAAGGAGAATAGCGAGGCATAATAAGGAAATGGAAGATTATACTTTCAAATTAGGCGAACAAAATTGGGGCAACAAGTGTGACGAAATGGAAGGGAGCATGAACCTCTCCAAGACGGGGAGCATCCTCCGGCACCTGTTGGACCCCGAAAGCTGGAAGACTCAATCCGGTATATAAGATTGGTAAAAGCGAGGCACGCGATCGAAGAGAACGATGATTATTGCATGAACAAATTAATTGAGACGTTCGTGGGGGAAACATCGCGAACCCCACTTCCCGACTATGGTGGAGCGCCTATCGAGGCGTTGGACGCCCCCATCACTGAAGCGGAAGTGAGGGCAGAGATTGTAAGACTCAGAACGAAGTCGGCTCCGGGCCCTGACGGGGTAACGAACAAAATGCTCCGGAACTTAGACGATGACTCCATTAGGTATCTAACGGAGTACATGCAGGAATGTTGGGATTAAGGCGAGCTCCCACAACAGTGGAAGACGACAAGCATTATTTTAATACCGAAACTCGGGAAGCCTCCGCAATTGGCAAACTTACGGCCAATTTCCTTAACTGCATGGGTGGGGAAATTGACGGAGCATGTCGTCCAGACCAGACTGATAGGCTTCATGGAGCAGGGTGATCTGTGGCCACATGAGATGGCCGGGTTCCGACCTCACTTGTGTACGCAGGACGTCATGCTCCAAATCAAACATGATGTAATAAACTCAAGGTCTAAAGATGCAAAAGCAATTCTGGGGCTGGACCTCACGAAGGCTTTCGGCAACGTAAAGCATGAGGCGGTCCTGGAAGGGCTGAACAAGATTAATGTAGGTACCAGGACATATCGGTACATCAGGGACTTCCTGACGTGAAGAACTGCCTGCATGAAGTTCCAAACGCTGGAACCCCCGCACTTGAGCTAGGGAGTAAGGGTACGCCCCAGGGATCAGTGCCGTCTCCTCTACTCTTCAACGTGGCTATGAGGGAACTCCCCGAGCAATTGGCGAAGCTCGAGGGATTAAAATTTAGTATATATGCGGATGATATCACCCTCTGGGTCAACCGGGGAAGTGATTCGGCCGTCGAAAGCCTGCTCCAGGCCGCCACCAACATCATAGTCGATTACGCGGCCGAGAGAGGCCTAGCGTGCTCGCCGCAGAAATCGCAATTGTTTATATACAAACCGAAGCACTTAAGGTGCAAAACACCGTCGGAGATCAAAATTAAAGCGGCGGGTTAGGAGGTACCAATAGCCGAGCAAATCACAATCTTGGGCCTGATTCTCCAGTCACACGGTCATAATGGCGAGACCGTCAAGAGGCCGCAGAATCAAGCGATGCAAACCCTGAGCCTAATTAGGCGGGTGGCCAGCAAAGGCCGAGGGTTAAAGGAGAAGAATTTGATTAAACTAATACAGGCGAACATCTTCCACCGGGTGAGCTACGCAACGCCATATCTCGATTTGAAAGCGGTGGAAAGAGAAAAAATTGGTTCTCTAATGAGAAAATGCGTAAAAAGAGCGCTGGGACTGCCCATGTGCACATCCACAGAGAGACTGATGGCTCTAGGGGTGCACAACACATGGGAAGAACTGGCGGAAGCGGTGCGAACCTCTCAAGTTGAGAGACTTAGCACCACGAGGACAGTAAGAGCCATACTGACCAAAGTTGGAATAAATCCGGATAGACGCCCCACCCAAAAGGTGGAGGTAGATAGGGAAGTCCGAAAAAATCTAATTATCCCCCGCCCCCCTGCCAGCAAACATGCACCCTGAACATAACGAAGACAGGAGGGAAAAACGAGCCGAAGCATTGCAAATTAGATTCGGCAAAATTTCGGAACATCCGGTGGCCTATGTAGACGTGGCGGGAGGTGACGGTGGTTTTACGGTGGCAACGGCCGTCAGCGGCCGGGGTAACCCCGTGACAGCTGCCACCCTGCGCGGGCGGAGCATAGAAGTTGCCGAGTAAATTGCGATCGCGTTAGCTTGCGCTGGAACGGACGCGAAATTTGTGATCAGTGACAGCAAAACTGCCACAAAAAATTTTAGCAAGGGAACGATCTCGCCCTTAGCGGCCAGAATGATAGGCCAGAGAAAGTTAAATAGAAAAATTCAAATAATTTGGACTCCGGCGCACGAAGCCGTCCCCGACAACGAGGTGGCCCACGAGCTGGCTCGAGATCTCTACCGCCGAGCCGCTACGGGGCCCCTCCATGACCGAGGGAGCGGAGAGCGCATGCTAAAATATGGGGAGATCACGCAGTATTATAGATTGGCTCGTAGACTGGTATCCCCGCCAGACCCGAAATTAATCAACAGACAAGCAGTCGCGTGGAGACGACTGCAAACTTATACCTATCCGCACCCGGTTATGGCGAACCACATGTTCCCCGAGGCCAGGAGTGATAGGTGTAATCTTTGTGGTGCGAGAGGGACCTTCGACCACATAATATGGGAATGCCTGTACTCTCCCGGGGGGACGCACAATATTGGTAGTAGATACATCTGGGAGACCCTGCTGCGTAGCTCGGACTCAGAGCTCCAGCTCCGGCTCGTCCAACTGGCTGAAGAGGCTGCTGGGAATCAAGACCTACCAGCCTGCATCTGAGGCGGCGGCAGCCGCCCCCCGACCTGCGTATCGGGGTGTGGGTAGATCACCTTATCAGTTGGAGAATAAAGTTTATTCTATCTATCTTTTATTTCAAATAAAGCGGTTTCTGAAGATTTACTCTTGCAGAAACCACATTGCTGTTATGCTATTTTATACGCATTTATAAACCCATAAGGTATTCTGTTAATAACATATGCTAAGCAATTTTCGCGAATACAGAAAGTACGGAGATTAGCCTGTAGTTATTCATATCGCTGACTGGGCCACCTTTATGAATAATGGTCACACGGGCCAGCCACATTTTAACTGGAAACAAACCTTTAGAAATAATTTAATTACAGATATTTGCAAGGGACATGCTTACAATTTCGATGACAGCTTTGAGTGACATGACATGACAGCTGTGTCTTACCATTACTCACCTACGGGGCAGAAACCTGGAGGCTTACGAGAAGGGTTCTACTTAAATTGAGGACGACGCAACGAGCTATGGAAAGAAGAATGATGGGTGTAACGTTAAGGGATAAGAAAAGAGCAGATTGGGTTAGGAAAAAACGCGAGTTAATGACATCTTAGTTTAAATCAAGAAAAAGAAATGGGCATGGGCAGGACATGTAATGAGGAGGGAAGATAACCGATGGTCATTAAGGGTTACGGACTGGATTCCAAGGGAAGGGAAGCGAAGCAGGGGGCGGCAGAAAGTTAGGTGGGCGGATGAGATTAAGAAGTTTGCAGGGACGTACATGGCCACAATTAGTACATGACCGGGGTTGTTGGAGAAGTATGGGAGAGGCTTTTGCCCTGCAGTGGGCGTAACCAGGCTGATGATGATGATGAGGGACTGAGACTTTGGGGAGCCAAAACCGAAGGCTCCCGAGTGGTTTCACTTTTATCACGTCAACTGCACCGGAAGCACAACTGTCTTTTAACGATAAGACTATGGCCTATATCCTGATCAGCAGCCGCCAAGAACGCTGTAGCCAGGAATCGCGAAGTTACTGGAATCGCGAATACCACGTGACTTCCTCCACACTTTTCTCCTAGCGCACGAACTGGGTAGGGCCTCTCCTCAGTTTTTTTTTTTTCTTCCTCCACGCGTTACATCGTGGCAGCGCCTAGACCCAGTGGCGTAGCCTGGATTTTTTTCTGAAAGGGGGGGGGGGGGGGGGTTGTCGCACGTCGCTATATGCCAGATGTCCCTGCTACACAGACACACATTACGAGGGTGGCACCGGCCCGGTGCGCCGACGGCAATTCTAACGCTGGCAATGATTTCAGGATTGTTTCTCTTCATTCCAGGTCGTCTTTCACATAATCATAGCGGCGCTATACATGCATAGTAATGCTTCTTTAAGCTAATAAATCGCTCGTACAATGTGCTTGAACTTCATGCATTTGAGAACGTGTAACCAACCCAGGACGACTCGTAAGGCTGGATATAATATAAAAAGTATTTATCCATCTTACCGAGTCCTCTGTGAGGGTTTCACTAAGTCGTCACA
The DNA here is from genome assembly GCF_023375885.2 of Dermacentor andersoni. NCBI lineage: Eukaryota > Metazoa > Arthropoda > Arachnida > Ixodida > Ixodidae > Dermacentor > Dermacentor andersoni. Next base: position 287,249,193 of record NC_092814.1, read on the forward strand.
CCACGCGGGTATAGAGAACGAACACAAGTGTGCCATCTTGGCTGCGCGGACGCACTGAGGTGTGTTAAAATTCGCGTCGAGGTATGCGACCGAAACTCAGAAGTCTTGAAATATGTGTGGCTGCCGAATACGACTCGTAATGCTGGGCGTTAAAACGATACTCAACGTTGCGGGTCGCTTTCGATGGCTTCACGAGATCGCCGCGCCCCACACAGGCACCTCGTGGATAGTTGCGAGCATGAAAGGCAACGTCGACAAGCATTCCATTCCATGCCGACATACGCGGCAAGCGTGAAGACGACGACCGACTTTTCGTGAAGTCGGCAAGCAAGGAAATCGTCGTTCGGTTGTCACGGTGAGTACCCCTCACCGCTGGCACAGCAACGCTGCATGCCAAAGGCTGTTTCTTTTTTTTTTTTTTTCTTTCTTTCTTTGCTTGAACCTTACGAAGTCATGCCGAATGGGCTTCTCGGGTCTCACTCGCGTCTTCTAGTTCCATGAAAAAAAGGTTATAGGGTAACCGAGGAGACGAGAAATTTGCACTTCCTGCTGTGAGACGACAAAAGCGGTTCCTGCTTCCACTTCTTCACGGGTGTTGAGGGCGCCGCTGCGTGAATACGATCGAATGTCGTTATTACTACGACTATCTACAATGGCGGCGATCACGTTTTAGACAAGGCCACCATGCCCACTTGACGGCGGCGGTGAAAACGACCACGATTCAAGGTGCTTCTTGCATCTGGCAGTTGAACTGCGGGATAGACAAGACTCTCGAACACCTTCCGTCTCCTCCAATGGTATATACTCGCATACCGCCAACAAACAGACAACTGAGGGCTATCGTTGGCTTGGGCCTTGCTAGCCTTCTGCTTCCCGAATGGTCCCCTAACATTCTATAACTAAGAGTTCTCCTGGACTACTTTTTCTCGGACACAGGATCCTCTGCCCGCGTTTAGCCCCGCTGCCAACCTTTTCCTGCCCGCGTCTCACTTTCCAACTTTTCTTCTACCTCCTCTTTTCCGCACTTTTCTCTCTTACGGCACGGCGTCCAAAGTCAGTGAGACAGTCACCTGCTACTTTTTCCTACTATGACTCTACTCCGTTCGATACCTAGCAGTCAACGCTGTGGAGGCAGTGGCTTCGTTCGCACTTGTATATAGTTCTATGTTTTTTGACAGCAAGTGTGCGCAACTGTTCTTTATATAGGCTCAGTATTGAATGAAATAAGTTTTAATCATTCTTATTTTTGTTGTTCTTTCGGGGTTTTTTTTATTTGCAACCAAGTCGCGAGGAGCCTCACGTGCATGCTCGCGCGAGCTAACGCTGTTGGCGCGCAGCGAAGCATGGACGGAACGTCCAGCAAAGCACAGACGGAACGCGAGGAGTGATAACTTCTCTTGACCGAACTACTTGCGTAGCTTCCACAGCGTTGGCTGCTATTTATGGAACGGAGTGTAGTTAAACTGTCGTGGTCCCTCACGCCACTGGTTCGCGGGCTGTGGGGCGCTCGGCGGGCGAGCTGCGTATCTCTATAGATATCTTCCACGTGACGTCATGGATACAGCTTCACACCGTGCTGGTCCTACAACGGGGTGGCTAGGGTGATGTCCTGTCATATCCACTGTCACTGGTAGCCTGAATGCTGAATGCTGCCTGAATGAAGTAGCCTGCTTGAATGTCGGAGATGTGGTCGGAACGCTACAGCTGGCGTCTGTAGCAGAACAACCACGCGAGACACCGAAAGAGGCAGCTTAATTCTCACCGTGCTGGTCTTCCAACATGGCGGGTGGGATGCGCCAATGCAAGCCACTTAGACGTATCTACGCGCTCGTTTTGAAGTGAAGATAGTTAGGGTCTTAATTAACAATGTAATCTTTAATTATTCATCGCGCTTTAATAATTAAGCCTTCTTTTTATGATTAGTTGGCCCACAGATACTCACCGAGACAAAAAATGATCAAAGGGACCCTGAATTGATTTTGACTATTTTGTACCAACGTACTGAGTCGTTAGGGTAGGTCCTTCTGATCATGAGGTGACGCATCTAAGCGCTCCGCGTAAGACGAGTAATTTATGATGATGTTTTAAAAATGTGCGTCGCTACCGATCGCAACTGCGCCGCTCCCCTGAGTTCTCAGCCGCTCCCTCCCAATTAGCGTATAGTTAGCCCAATTGACATCAGTTTGGCGAGCTATCCGATTGGCTACCCACGTCGCGTCATCGATAATTTTTCCAACATTATGGTGAACAAATGTGTTTAGTAATAGGTGGAATGTTGGTTCTTTCTATAAAAAAAAAGGTAACAGAAAGAGAATATACACAACAATTTAACACTACACTCAAGCACTTCCAGCACACAGCAAGTGTCGCCTGCTTGTGTTTAACGTTCTCCGCGTTTACACGAGCTGCGCGGTCAGTGTTGGTCTCGAGCTTTCTTTTCGCGAGCACCATGAATCGCCCTTGTTACGTCGTGGGTGACAAATCTAGCGATCGGCGACACGTCAAGCTGCGACATCGTGTCCCTCTGCAAGGCAACATGCGAGCGGAGTGTCTGCGCCGCATCGGGCTGTCGGTCTCCGATAGGCGCCGGCATCTATGCGAATGTCTATTCCCATTAGCGACAATTCTACGCAACAGATAAACAGTGAACTGCCACTAGCGAATCTCTTTTCTGATTCGCTTACCCGTCCGCACGAAGGCGTATGCAGTGGGGTTGCAAAATTAATCCCCCTCGTTTCTTTCTCCCTGCCACCGAAGCGAATCTGCCCCTTTATCGCAGCGGTAGGAATATGAAGGGGCCTTACGCCTCCGCCTATCCGTCAAAACGCCCAGTTTGCCTGCGGTTACCGAAATACCTGACACGCTCGGCGCTGCGACAACGCTCGCAACGCACGATGAGCACTTGGATGGCGTGGAAGAAGGAAGGAAGGGAGCGTCACGTGACAATCTTGAAGTCTATAGTCATAAAAAATATAAACGAGACGTATAGCCCTAGTCAGGTGATGGGCAAGCGGTAGATCCTAGTCGGCTCACTTTGGTTGCATCTGCTGCGGGGGGTTTGGAATAGGCGCACATGGTAGGCATGACGAATTCGCACGCCGAAGTTAGTGAAAGTGCAAGCATGTGGCGCAGTCGAGTCTGTGCCATGACAGTCAGGTAACGCACCGAACCACCACACATTGCGAAGACGAGGCTCGCCGCTTAAGCAGCAGACAGGCGCCAAGGCATCGGGTAACCGACAGTGTGTCAAACAACCCGCGAGGACCACCTCAGGGACGACTGGTCGCGTTTCGGGGCGTTTTCAGGGAAACGAGAAAACATTTCGCCCTGTAAACGTGTACAGGCAACCAAGCCACCTTCCGATGGCGATTCGTCGCGTCTGGGAATGTATTCTGCAAAATAATGACGTATTTCGCCTCCGCAAACATGTGCTGGCGATCAAGCGAGCATCCAGGGTCCGCAGTGAGTGCTTCCCCGTGGGGGGGGGGAAATCACCCGTTCTTGTGCCCAAGAATGGACCGGCGAGCCGAGCACCCCGAACATATTTAAGGCCGTGCCAGCCCATTGTTATTAAGGCGGACGGTCCCAGTAGACGCTGTCGTTCTGTTCAATGTCTTCGGCCACATATTTCAAGGAAGAGCACAACTCTCTCTTCCCTAGTAGATCAAAGTGATGGAAGCATAGTATATTCACCAGACGGAGTTCTTGCACTGGCGAGGCAGTTTTACACGAACCTTGTTAAGAATGGCCGTACGGGGTGGCAACGTGCCAGCTTTCAGCCCGCTGCACGTGTTCCAAGCCCACCAGACGGGGCGCCCTTCGGAGAACTGCGAAGGACCGGCAGCCACGTGGCGCGCGATCAACTCAGGAAATTAGTACTTGGCCGAGCCACCCGGGACAAAGCAGAGTTCTACGAAGCCCTCTGACGTCGGCACTGAAAGCTGGGCGGTACCGAGAACTGTCCGGCCTTTTCACCTGTGTGTATGTGCGGCACGTGTATGTGAGCCCTCATCCTCCAAGTCGGCACACCTCATCCTCCAAAAAGGCGGGTCATCTTGAATGACGTCGAACTATGACGTCGAGCAAGGGCTTATAAGCAGCGTTTGCCGGCTGCTAGTGTGTGCTCGTGTCGTGCTCGTTGTCGGGAGCTGAGTGCTCTGTCATACTAGAAATGTACTAGTGAGCTGTGTGCTCGTAAACTGTTTGCTGTATGTTAGTCTTGCGGGCTCCATATGGGAGTCGCGCAAGACGGCCAATGTATGTCCTGTTTTAAATGGAAATACTGCCATTAAATCCTGCTCGCCCAGTCCTGTCGTCCCAAGTTCATCTCTACAGCTACATCTGCCAAATCTGACAACTGAATGGCAGCGGTGAGATCCGACTACGGCTCCTAGATCGGCCTACGACTCGGAGACAGCAACGGCAGCTGACGGACGTTCGCACATGGTGACCGACCGGCATCCTGATCAAGTTGGAGGCGACTTGAGATTGACCACCTCTTGCAACTGACTGGATACGGCGGGGAAGGACTGGTGATATGGTGCTGCTTCAGTGGGTAAGCGTTTGGTTTTGGCTGTAAGATTTACCAGGCTTCAATTTCTCTGTGTTCTTGAATTTGATTCGCTGGGATCTGTTACTTGTATTTTGATTTGCGTGGGTATCGCAACAAGTATTGTGTGACAGCAGAGCCAAAGCTTAAAGCAGCGACCATGGTCCTAATGTGTTTGACGAGAGCTGACCTGTTGTGGTTGTGTGAGGAGATCGGGGTAAACGTAGATGAGAACTTGAAGGAATCAGAAATTCGTAAGACAATTCTCGAAAGTGAGAATGATTTGAAATTCATAGAACAAATGGGCAAACGAATTCTAAGCAAAAAGCGGGAACAGGAAGCAATTAGGCAAGAACTGGAAGACCTTAAGCAAGAACAGGAAAAAGCAAGGCAGAAACTGAAAAGCATTACACAGGAAGAAGGCCTAACAGAAGTAACGAGGCAGTACATTGATGCATTGAACAATGAGTTTCAAGGTTTTGAGCAGTTAATCGAGCGAAGTCAACAGCGGCTTGAGAAATCTGTAGGCTGGACGCAGCGAAAGTGGGAGGAAGTAGACAGCAGATTTCAGTCGAAAGCCGACAAAAGTAGTAGTACCTGTGAGAGTAGCAGCACGTTCACAAGTGAACTCGAAGTGCTAGCAGCTAACGAAGCCTCAGTGACAACAGAGGCCGTTAAAGGCCAGAGTGAGAGCGACGAAGTGCTGTGCCAACAGATGACTGTAGAGACAGCTAGGCCAGCTGCGAACAAATTGGCACAGTTACCGCGCGTGTGCGTCGCATCTCATGGTAGCGAGGTCGTTAGCGAGGTACAGAATACTACGGACTTGACAGACGCGAGCACCCATGTCGAGTCAGATCTGCGTGCAGAAGTGAAGTGCGAGCTGGACGATGCAGTTGAGAATAGTTCTCGGGGTGGCGAGCTCCGTAGCTCACGAGAGAACAACTGCATTGTTCAGGGATCGGTGCGGCTCTCCGCCAGTCTAGATAGCCTAGATAGGGATGATTCAGTTGTTACTCATTCGGACTGTGCGCGTGAGACAGCGATCGATACCGACGGGCTGTGTGCAGATGCACAGCGTGAGCTGGGCAATGCAGTAGAGGGCAGTTCGCAAGAGTGCGAGTTGCATAACTCGAGTAAAGCCTGCTGCATTGTGCCAGAGTCGGTTGAGCTGTCCGCCAGTCGAGGCAAAGTGAGAGTAGATTTTAGTGTAAATCACTCAGACTGTGCGGGTAAGAGACCGATCCGGGCCGACGAGATGTGTAACGGCCAGCACGAGGCGCGAGATGACGGCATGAAAGAGAGTTCGAGGAGAAAGCGCCGCAGAAAGAAGCGCCGAAAGGATCGGAATGCGGTGGCTAATGTAGCGAAGCCAAAGACGGCGACAGGCGCGAAAAGGCAAGGCGCGAGGAAAAAGGTGCGGTCGTCACGGACGATGTTGACGCATCCTAATCGTTCGAGCCACCGGTCAAAAGGGGACCGAGAAGCATGTTCTGCACGGACGCGGACAAAGGGCACAGGGCAGTTAAATTCCTCGTCGTTCCGTCGTTCTCTTCGAAGCTCAGCGTGCAGTACAAAGAAGCGCAAGGTGGCAAGACGAGACCAGGTGGGGAGTAGCGACGCGGTCAATCGAGGACATGCTGAAAGCGAGGCGCGAAGACGCAAATTGGCAGGGGACTCTAACGTCTTGGGGGAGCTGATACTGAGTCAGCCCTTTTGTTCTTCCCCCGTAGCCAGAGTAGCTTTCGGACCGCGACCACCTCGAGTACGGCTCAAAAGTATGAGTCAGTTGTAAATGCTTGGAACGGGAGGCCAAGGGAGCTTCCGTGGAAGTAAAGCATGTTGTTTTGTTTTATTTTTGAGCACTCGGATAATTTTCGCGATTTAAGTTTCTTTCAATATGTAAGGCATGAGCTCTGTTTATGTTTTGTTTGAGAAGCTCGAGATTTGAAAGACGCGTTTTAAGTAAACATGTAGTTTCGCGAGGTGTTCATTAATAAGTATATAGGCTTGCTTTTTGTGTGTGTGAGTAACCTGAAGGTCAAGGTTATCGTTGAGAGGCCTATCGTAACGCGCGTGTGTGTTATTTAACCTTCTTTTTTAAGTGTTTTTTGAATTTTCTAAAGTTAAGCGCGTAGATTTTCAGTAAGTGCACGATTTGCACTGAGAAGAGCTCTTAAGTCCATTAGCGCGTGTCCTGTGTGGACGGAAAGAAGCAGATTTATGTCTGGGTTGCTCGTGTGTGTTGAGGGCAGCCGTAATCTGACTTCTCTAGTACGCGTGCGTAGAGCTAGTTATTAGAAGACATTTGTTCGAAGGTTCCTCTGTGATGCGTAAGTTACGCAAATTTGGTTGTTTGTTTAAGGAACGTGTCCTGTGTGGACTAAAGGAACAAATGTGAGTCAGCGTGATGAAAACTTTGTTGGATGCAAGCACGTGTTCGGAATAGGGACCACAAAGCTAGCGCGATTGTGATTGCGTACCTGTGGAGTTGGCCAGACTGTTCAGTGGCAACAGTACGTGAGATAAGTACGTCACTACGATAGGGTAAGAACAGACTGTTCGTGAAGTTAGGCTGCTCATGTTATGTTTGGGTATTGGTGTTTGAGAGCCTTCGGTTTAATTTTTGCGTAAACCTTTACTCTTGTGCAGCACGACAGTCAGGTTTGGTCGAACTGAAAGGGGAACGTGAACGCTCGCTTTGGCGGCACGAAATTTTGGGGCAAAATTTGGGATTCCCAGTTGAGTGACTTGCATCGAAATTGTGATAGGAGGCCTGGTGGGTTAGCAGCTGATTCCGGGCGTTTGAACGCTTAGCGGTATTGTGTTGCCGGGTCGACTCTTCTGTGCCAGTTGTTGTAAGATGGTTGAAGGCATTCCAAGTACGCAGGGGTTGCAGAGAACAAAGCCATCGTCTTGCTCACCAGCCATTCTCTTCCTGCCCAGCGGTTGCCAGCACTGGCCAGGCGATATTTTCCGGGCCATGGAGGAGCTGTTAAGAATGGCCGTACGGGGTGGCAACGTGCCAGCTTTCAGCCCGCTGCACGTGTTCCAAGCCCACCAGACGGGGCGCCCTTCGGAGAACTGCGAAGGACCGGCAGCCACGTGGCGCGCGATCAACTCAAGAAATTGGTACTTGGCCGAGCCACCCGGGACAAAGCAGAGTTCTACGAAGCCCTCTGACGTCGGCACTGAAAGCTGGGCGGTACCGAGAACTGTCCGGCCTTTTCACCTGTGTGTATGTGCGGCACGTGTATGTGAGCCCTCATCCTCCAAGTCGACACACCTCATCCTCCAAAAAGGCGGGTCATCTTGAATGACGTCGAACTATGACGTCGAGCAAGGGCTTATAAGCAGCGTTTGCCGGCTGCTAGTGTGTGCTCGTGTCGTGCTCGTTGTCGGGAGCTGAGTGCTCTGTCATACTAGAAATGTACTAGTGAGCTGTGTGCTCGTAAACTGTTTGCTGTATGTTAGTTTTGCGGGCTCCATATGGGAGTCGCGCTAGTCTGCCAATGCATCCTGCTTAAACTGTTAATATGTAAATAAATCCTGTTCACCGAGTTCCTGTCTACGACCTTCATCTCCTTCAAATGGTGGCAGCGGCGAGTTAGTCCGACGACTCCAATATCTGGTTGACAGAGGTAGGATCGTCCGACAAATCTTACAACCTGTATGCCAAACCAGCTGCCACTCCAGCTGTCTTTCCATTCGTTTCACCAGCTGAGCCACCGGAGGTCTGCGACTCAGCCATTGTCGAGGACGAGCTATTATCGTCCTTGAAGTCTAGGAAGCATAATCGCAGTCCAGAATCCGATGGTCTGAGTTGAATTTTATGTGAAGTTTTGGACAGTGTTAGGGAAGCCGTTCACATCACTGGGGAACAGGCGTGCGTGTGTGCGTGCGTGTGTGCGCGTGCTTTAGTAATACACTGCGGCCCAAAGACACTATGGAGGGGAATATAATAACAGTTTCATTACTCCAGCTCCAGGCAGACGCGCTTCAACAATTTTTCTGAAAAAAAAAAGAATTGGCGAATACCAGGTATATTTCCGCTCTATGCATACGCATGACGCACAGTTGCCATTGCGGCCATACCTAACCTCAACCAAGAAATTTATGTAAGAAACAATTATAACGGAATAAAATACGTAAAAGAAGTATTTGGTCAGCTGAAAACCACCTCGCTCAGTGCCCATGGGCGCACATTCAGTTTCGCACTCGCGTCCGCTAATTTTCCCCAGCACTCGCACGCGGATCATCGCCATGCAAGCACTTGCACTCACAATAAAGAAATGAGTGTCTACCGCTGTCTTGTTTAGAAAACGCTATCTGATAAGAGCGTGTAAGTGATCGAGTGCTGCTGAAAATTAGCGGACATGAGCGCGAACCCGAATGTGCGCCTGTGAGAAGTGAGGAGGCACTGGCACTGAGCAAGGTGCTGGCTTCACCTGACCAAATACTTCTTTTACTTACTTTATTCCGTTATATTTGGATTTATTACGTGCTACTGGAGGATTAGAATTGACCCATCATATTGACGGACAGACAGCTTGCGCGCGTATCGCGCACGTTGCAAGATACAAAATTGCTCGCATTTCGTCGGTAAACTGCTCGCAGATGCGACATCGGTCTATATGACATCGGTCTATGATATGTAGTTGCAAGATCGTACTCACGCGAGAGAGAGAGAGAGAGAGAAGGCAGGGAAGAAAAGCAGGGAGGTTAACCAGACTGCGTCCACTTTGCTACTCTACCCGTGCGGAGGGGGAGGGGGAGTGAAAGAGAGTGAGGAGACCTGAGTATCGCACTTTCACATGCGCTATGCTAGGTGCAGCATGTCTACAGTCGGGCACTCAAGTGTGTTGCCTTCAAGCACTGAAGAAGTGCGCCAATAGCTTTCTGGGCTAATAAATTGTGAGGTCAGGCTCCCCAGACCTTTGCTTCTGTAAATGGCCGATCGTCCACTCTATTCCAAGCACACTGGAGAGTCTAGCGTTGGTTATCGAAGCGAGAACAGTGGCACAGAAGATGGCCGATGGTCTCTTCACGCTTGCACTTAGCGCACATCAGTGAGTCCGCCATTCCAACAAGATAGTTGTAGGAGTTAGTCAATGCTACTCCTACCCACAGCCAACACAGCAGTGTCGCGTGACGACGTGAAAGGCTTGCTGGTAATTTCAGTTTCAGTGATGGGGTGAGGCTCTATAAACGACAGTTAGAGTTCTGTAGTGTATCCCAGTGACTCAACGTGATCGTACGAGCGAGACTGCGAAGCTCAGTTGCAGCGTCTACTCTCGATAAATGTATAAGGAGTATCGGTGCTCCAGCTCGGGCACGTCGGGCAGCGTCATCGGCGAAGTGATTACAAACGATGCCACAATGTCCCGGCAGCCACGGAGAGATTGCCTGATATAGGCTCCCAGACAGTGCTACGATCGGCCAGCGGATTTAGTGACCTTCCAGCCTCTCCTTCACCACTGCGACGAATCGCTTCGTGAAGCTAACAAAGCGTCCCCCTCAAACAGACCTGCGGTACCAGCAAGGCGAGACATGTTTGGCCGATCGAGTGTTGTTTGATGGCTCACTGTCGCCGACGCCATCGATGGGAGCAAGAAACACTGGAAAAGGGTGTTCTACGGCGTTTCCTCGCGGACTCCGGTAACCGCCACGGTCGTTTGACAGACGCTCAGCTAACTGCTGGGTCCTCCCAGGAACCAAGACGCGCCAGTTTGAGTCAAGCGTGACAATGCCTGTCTACGAAGTTCCCTTCCTTTCTGTGCGTTCAGTGAACAAAGGTGCGGGAGTGATTGTGTGAACTATCGCTCTCAACGCGGGTCCTTCGACGACTTTGGACGCTCCGATTGCACGAACAGTCCCTGGCCTAGGGATCTAGGGAGGACAGAGAGGGTTTAAGCAGACTTCTTCGGCTACTCAGTGTGCTTCAATGCAGTCATGCTAGACTGACGAGACGCAACGTTCTCCACTCTTCATGTAGATCTTGTAAATAAACCCAGTACTCCTGGTTCTCGATCTGAACATGTTCCTCCCTTCAACAACGCCCTTAGCATGGATGAGTCGGACGACGGCATGGGCCAGCTACCCCTTTTGACATACCCGACACCAACTCTTACAATGGAGAGCAGCAGTATCACTCAAGGCATATCAAACGGAACGAGCGCCAACACTCATAGCATCGAACGGCACGGACATTTGATCGCCGACTCTGTAGGTTATACGGTACAGCGACGGTACAATAATTATCCGGCTCAGATTACTTAATCTCTGGTGATTGTAAACACAAACTATACTAAATTCTGGGGTGTTATGTGCCGTAGTGGGGGAGTCCGGATTAATTTTCACTACCTCAGGGTTCTTTTGCATGCACCTGAATCTAGATAGACGAGCGTTTTTGCACTTGGCCCCCATCGAAATGCGACGGCCGGGGTCGGGGTCGAATCCACGACTTTGAGCTCAGCAACGCACCGCCATAGCCACTACCGTGGCTGGTTACAAACTATACTAAAGCAATCAATAGGGCTAGTTGGTGGTCGTTCATGATTATATTGCGCTCAGTGTTACACTGACGAACATAAGGGACAAGACGCGGACGTATTGCGCTACGTACGTCTGCGTCTTGTCCCTTATCTTCGTCAGTGTAACGATGAGCGCAATATAATCATGAACCAACTATACTGTCCATCTGTCTGCGTCGTATTTCACCTTGCTCAGAATCATGCGCAAATTTCTCGTATTTTCAGAGTATATCTACAAACCCATTGTTGGTGGCAAGGGAGCTGCTTCTAGCAACATAAATGACTCTGAATTTCTTAGGAACTCTATAAGCAGCCGCAGATACGATCCGCATGTCTGTGTTGATGTTTTAGCTGTGTAGAATACAGCTATAATAGAGACCCAGAGAGTTAAAGCAGGTGAGGCGTATACAAACCTGACTCGTCTTAGAAGTTCTTGTGTTTGGTAGTGAGTCTCATTGGCGATCATGGTGCGACAAATCGGCAATGCCGTGAAGGAGAATTTCCAGCCACGACTGTCTAGCGCAAAGGAATCAAGGCGAACACTTCTGTTGGTCAGAAGGTGCTTTTAATGCAATGCCATCCACTGAAGCGCCGGTTGTGATGGTCGTATTGTGTAGACGACCTTGCATAGAGGAAGAGCATGGGCGCGAAATGGAAGGGCCATCACCGCCGTCTGCCCACGAAGAAATACAGCTGCTTTGGTCCACCCGTGGACTCCGTTTCTCCTCGAGAGGTATTTCTGAACAGTCTTGTGAGCGTCGTGCAGCCCAGCTAATATACGACACGAATTGTATAGTAAATGGCACACAGAGGAACTGTGTCGGAGCATAGCAGAAAACGCATGGCTTTCAGTAAATATACGATACTTTATGTTGACCCAATACAGGCTTCGCAGAGTGTGGCATCGAAACGAAGTCGTCTTCGACGGCTCAGTTACTCGGTCTAAGAAAACATATTTGAAGCAAAAGGAATCCTACATTATACGGGTGCAGTTGCCGACAGATATAGGCGCTGACCGGTGACGCACATCATGCCATTTTTCGGACGACCTAAACCTTCACGAACGCAGTCCTGTTGTATCTTGATTTTACTCATTTCCTTCTCCGCTCTTGTATGCCCGCCCGGACTCCGTTCGTGTGGCACTACAAGAAGTGCTGGTACGAAGCAACTTGTGGCAGTTCGCGCCTTCACGCGAACACTGCCGCGATACAGAATGGCAATATTCAACTTTTAGGCTTCGGAAGTGCCTGCGGTACCAGTGTGAGAGCCTATAATCAAAATTCACTATATACCACTCACTTGCTCACAAAAAGCCGAGACCAAACACAGTCTTTCGCAGGTGCGAAGTGCCACTCGTACGGAACGACGCAAAGCTGCACGCACGAAGACTGCACAGGCCAGTCAGCATTAGTATAGATGAGTGGCGATGACGTAGCGCCTCATGTGTGCCGATTACGGCTATTAGTCGCATCAATTCATGGAAAGAACGCGTGCTGTAATAAATGGCATTTAGTGAGCTGCATGCGGTGTTCTGGCGCCGTCCGTACGTTCGAAACTGCGTGCAATGCTCGAAAGCAACTTGTAACGCTGAATATGACTTAAGATTTATTCATCGTTGCGGGTCGCTCCCGAGGGTTTCACGAAATCATCGTGCCGCACGACTCGTCCCGGGTCTGTCGCCACTCGAGTAATACAAGTCACACGGTCGCGGTGCGTTCCACGTTCGTGGAAAAGTCCTCGGCTGGCTCGTCCCTTGGCGAAGCACAGCATGGCAGCCGCCAGTGAGCGTTCTGTGTGATCACGCCGAGAAGACCATCTTCCTCCTGTTCTCATGGCGCACGCTCTTGCTGTTTCTATGGCGACGCAGCACACAGTGCGTCATCCGGGAAAGAACTGCACCCTTACCGACACATTTATATCGGCCATGATTCTTTTTTAGAGGCAGATCAACTTGTCACGCCAACTGAGCTATTTAAGAGGCGGACGCGCACAACAAATCGCTGTGTGACGTCAGCTAATTAGTAAAGTTTTGCTAATTGTTCTTGTAATTTACATTAGGGCACATGTCCTAACTGCGGAACTGAAGTCTAGCACAAATGAAGTCAAACGCACTTAGCGTAAATCTCGTGCTTATATCTTCAGTTTCAGGAATACGTGCTCAAATTATGCGGCGAAATGGGACGACTGATATCCCAGGTAACATTATTCGTTCGCACCGCGGAATAATGAAGCGATAACTAGCGTAGCAGCTTTTCAAAACTCGCTTGTGACAGACGTAGCGCTGTTCACCTTCTTCAGGTGCATCTATTTTTGGAATAGGTGGACGTTACTTGTGTGACAAATCTCAATGTTGAGGAAGCTAATTAAAATAATTCCCCAATTAACGTTTTTCAATTATTTGCTTTAAGGCACATGTTCCAATTGGGAAATTGAAGCCCATAGCAGGGCAGTGAAGTCATGTTTGCATAACACAAAACTGTCACCACTGTCGAGATTTTGAGGCAGATATTTCAAAAACGGCACAAGTCTTAACTTTCTATTCTAACCAGACATGATTTCACTGCAACTTCGCTTTGACTTCGCAATTGGTACACGTGTCCTAAAATGAATAATTAAAATGTTAATCAGTTTATCTTTCTTTAATTAGCAACCTGACAATTATTGCGATTTCTCCCACAAGTAACGTCCACCTCTTCAGATAATCCTCCTCAACAGGCCGAATGGCGATATGTGCTTCAGACAACTTTATTTAAAAAAATGTTCAAACTAAGAAAAACGCGGTATAATTTGCCATGCATTTAAATATAACATAAAAATGCCTATTCAATTCTTTTGGTTGATTAATATTATAAAAAAACATAGAGGGATAAATCAATCGTATGTTGAAACCGTGGCCATAAGTTGGACCTCTTAGGCACGTCAGCTGGGCGAGAGAGAGAGAGAGAAGTGGTTCTTGTTCTTGTGGGGAAAGGAGGAAAGGCTGGCACTATCTTCTGCAACCCTTGCGGGAGCACGGCTCAGCGCCAGCAGGGGTATGGATATGGGAGTGAAGGAGATAGAAGGAGGGAGAAAGGTAGAGAGTTGCCATGGCAACAGCGGAGCAGCCCGGCCGGGAAGGCCCAGTGGCTTCGACTGGAGTAGTGTACTGGTAATAGACCATAGGAGGCAGCTAGGCGACTGGCTAGAACACAGCTGGCTCTAATCAGAAACCAAGCGGGCGCTACACGAAAATCGGAAGAAATGTTTCAAACCGCTTAAAATAATTAGGCTGCAAATTTCAACAAGAACGCTTTAGTATCAAGCGCTACTGAGAATTTTTGTCAGGTGCTCTGTCAAATCGACATGTTCCCTACACTAATTAACGACCAGTCCTAATCAGCTAATTGCACACCACGATTTGTCCATACAAGTAATGTCCGCCTCTTCAAATAAACCAGCCCAAGTACATCGCGGCACGGCCGCCATCTCCCTCAAGCTATGTTGAAAAATTAAGCCTGGTTGACATCCCAGCCTTTCATATCCTTGCTTCCTCTTTCTCTTCCGCCCCGATATGTATTGCCTTTGTATCCAGCCGATGTAATTTTGACGAGGATTGACGCATGAAGATGAACACAATCAACAGAGCCTGACGAACTAGAAATAAACTAAAGCATGTTGTGAGACCGGGCTAGTTGGTATTCCATATTGGTATAACCAGCGCAAAAGCAGACACAGAACACTAGAAGAAGCGACAAGGACATGTCCTTGTAACCTTTATCACACTCGCCATTTGCCGCACCCGTGTCTTGCCATACTGCATTCGCAACGAGCAGGTGCCCACAGACGCTCGTGCGTCTGTGGGCACCTGCTCACAGACGCACAAGGGTGTGCAAGGTCCTGCGCTAGGAGGTATTGAGGCAAGCACGATTATACCGGGAGTCCTTTCACGTTAAAGTCAATTGCGGTCCTAGGAGCCGCCAAGCCAAAATGAAAAAGGGGCGCCAGTGAACTGCTCTTATGAACCAGATGGCGGCAGGAATTGGTTCTCCTTCGGTTTCGTAACCGGTCGATCCACAGTCTTTGCAACAGGTTCACAATGAGGAAGGCGTCTCCCTGCCGGACTTCGTCAGACGGACCCTCGCTCTTGGCACCAAGTTCGCCGTTGAAAGACACAACTCGCCAGCGGAACTGCTAACATTGGTGCGTGACGTGTCCAAGCTTGTCCCGGAGCGTGAAGGTGAACGCTGTGCGTCTGAAGGTGAAGACGTGCTTTGTCGATATTCCCATCCTGAATGAAGCATTCCTGTTGGGCGGGTTGCGGCTTGCCTCGCAAGTTACAACTTTTGTCTTCTGGCATCAGACAAACAAGGTGGGTTTCTTGTTACACGGTCATGGGTCATTTATAAGTAAAGTTCAAGCTGCTGTTGATGCGGTTTGTAACCAGCGATCAGGCGTCAATCTGAAGAACGCCAAATCTAAAGCAATATGTAGGTTAGCCAAGCTAAATCTCAGCACACTTGCTAGTTCGTAGAAAAGAAATAAAACTTGGCCCTGCAAATGTTCAAGTTTCTCCGAGAAAAATCACAAGCACGGACCGCCTTCGCGCGTTATTGTTTCTGAAAAGGGAACGTGGCAAAAGCCGATTGCCTGCTGGCTACAGTGTCACTTGAAAATGTTACAAGTTGATGACCCTTTTTTAGTCATTAATTCATCGCAGATTATCCAGAATCTTAATGAGCCCACCAGCGTTCCGTATAAGGGTTTCTCTATTAACCTTAAGGATTTATATTAATCTATTTCACATTATGCGCTCATGGCTGCCATTGAAGAAGCCACTTTTGAATTTGGCGCATTGGCATTCGAGAATGAGTGTGGCGTCACGGTTACCGTTTTCTTTATTTGCTTAAATTATATCTCAACTCTGATTTCGCTGAATTGAATGGAGGAGTTTTTCTTCATAAAAGTGACTTGTGTATCGCTTCTTGCATGCACCAATACTGAGCGATCTGCTCTTGCCGTATATTTAAGTAGGAAGGTTGAAGCACATTTAGCTGGAACAAATATAGCAAAATGCTTTCGATTTGTCGACAATTACCTAATCCTGTTTGACTAATGCTGCCGGCTTTGAGTCCTCCCTCCAGCAGACATTGGCGCTGTTCAGCGAATACCTGGAATCGCTCAATCTTACGCGCGAACGTCCTGAGGACGGTTCTATTAAGTTTCTTGATTTGAAGCTGTCTTTTTTTTTTTTGGGGGGGGGGGGGGGGGCGGCGAAGATGTCTGCTGGAACTATGAGCCTCCAGCTAAAAAACCTCTGTCGCCTTTTGCGTCAGCCCACAGTAAGCTGGTCGAGCGCGCCATTGTTCAGGCTTGTTTGAATAACGCTTTGATTAAATCTTGTCACCACTCGATACGGGAGAGCTTCAGCTCGCAGGTTGCTAGCTTGAAGGCAGCTGGCTATTCCTGTCACCTCGTTGTTTCTGTTTCATAGACGCTGTGCAAGAAGTTCCAAAACTGTGACATCCGTTCTGGTACAGGAGCAACTGCTCGCAGGAAGAAAGCGGTAATATATCGTACCTACATGCCATCTCGCGCAAACTCAAGAGGATATATGTCAAAGGGCGCGCGTTTCCTTTCCGGCGCCCCACAAGTTACCTCAGTGGTGTGCTAGAACGTGAGCAGACAGTCGAACTTATGCAATACAATGTGCACAAAAAAAAAAAAAAACATTCGTAGACTGCTCAAGAGGCGTTGTACCTCTTTCCTGCGGGCGGCGTTACGTGGGACAGAAGGGTAGATGCCTAAATGTGAGATTGCAGGAGCATAGCCAGAAAGCGCAAAAAGGGAGAGAGGGTTTTCTTGGAATGCATTGCGCTAAATGCGGATGTCGTCCACTTTCTGACAAGACAGCAATACTAGCTATATATAGAAACGCACATGATATACAAGAATTATCATTGAGGCCGCGACTATCGCAAGAGGCAACTGCATCCGTAAAGCTTCCATAGCGTTGACGGATAAAGAATTTGCTCACTTAGAGGCACCTGCATGTGGGGAGCCGCCTTAGGTTCTGGTGTTTTTCTTGAAGATTTGTAGTTTGATAACTTGCACAAATAAACCGGCTGTTTCAGCGAGCGCTTTCTAATTTTTTTTTTTTTTTAATGCCTGTGGCAGATAGCACAATTATAGTCCATGCGCTGGTCTACTCGAAGAGGCGGACATTACTTGCACAATATAAATGCATTATCGACTAATTAGCAAATATTCACTAATTAAGTGTTCAACTGATTAGCTTATGGAGCATATGACAATTTACAAATTCTAGCCGCGGAGTTCGCAAGGCGATATATCCACTTAGAACAAATGCTCGGAATGATACCAGTTTTTATATATTAATCCCCGAACTTTGCGGAGAAATGCATCGGCGTACCAGTTACTTTTATGCTTCAATGCATAAAACGGCGTTCTGTTGAGAAAGTAAGTCGAACGACAGTGCATTGTTACCGCACGTTTGACGGCGCATATCTCGAAAATGGTGTCATTTACACAATTCTTTTCAAGTGGGCATGCCTTGCAGTTTTACCGGCTACAACTTGTAAATTTTAATATGTGCCATAAGGTAACTAGTTCAAACCATAATTAGTTCGTTTCTCTTACTTATTCAATCATGCATTTTAATGTACCGTGCAAATAATGTCCGCCTCTGCGAGTAGGCCAGCTTATGGACTAGAATTGTGATATCTGCCACAGGCCATTTTTAACAATGTTTGAAAGTGTTCGCTGAGACACCCTATATGTGGTTGTGCTCACGAGCGAGGTTATATATTCATGCTTCTTTGTAATAAAAAGCCAACTGGAACAGGTGGTGCTGGTTGGAAGCAGCGCTTGTCCTTGTCGCTTCTTGTGTTCTGTCTGCTTTTGCGCTGGTTATATCAATATGGAATACCGACCATAGCCCGGTCTCACACCTTACTTCCCTTTTATGAGGCAGATATGATCGACATTGCCTAAATTGCTAATAACACCTGAAATAATTTCTAAAGTAACATTACCATTCGCACAGATGAAGTCGAGGGCTCATCTAAAGCCCCTCCATACACGTTTTCGCCCAACAGGTATAAAAGTGGCGCTGGCGCGTTGATGGAGGAGTCGTCGGATGGAGCCATAACTTAACGCGACAGCCCGTGTCGCAGTAAATCCGGCGTCGGCGTCCCGCGCCGTTGCAGCAAAAAAAAAAAAAAGTTGAAACCACGCATGCCCAACCATGTGGCGCAATGAAGTTACTGGACTAATCAAATTTCTCAAGCTAAAATATGTAGAAAAATAGTGAAGTACGACTTACACAAAACCTAGAGACATGATAGCATAGGATTGTGATTTGAATATACGAGAAAACGTAATTCTGCTACGCGAAAACAAAAAAAAAAAGAAAACAACACGAACCGCTTTTCTAGGGAGTTAGAGCGGCCATGGCCTTTGAGATTTGCGCCCGCAAAACTCAAAGGCCATAAAGCGGCGCGACCGGTTGCTTACAGCACCTCCAGATGGTGCTAGCCTCCACCGCAACGCGGCCACGCAAGAGACCACGTTTCTACCAGAAGGCTCGCCTTCGTGCATAGCGTTCGCTGCCAGCGTTTACCGGTGAACATTACGGTTACATGCGCTGCCGTTGCCGGGAAGCGTGAGAAGTAGTCAGGGATCTTTGAATGCTATCGCGTTTCACTCTAAAGGCGAAGCTTAGGCTCAAAATTTTTATGCTTCATAGAATGTCAACAAGGGCAAACTGCATAACGCTATAAAAAGCATGACGTGGTAATTATCTCTTCGGGCGATGGCTCGCTGACTAGGGCCGACAAACAACGCCACTCGCTTCCGTGTGCGGCGCACCTTGGGTGCTCCTCCATGTCACGTGATATGCTGAAGCTGTTCATGCGGCCCTGATAGAGCTTATGCACCTACCCGGCTCCATATCGCATAGCTGTTTTAACAGACGGGCAGTCTTTTTTCCATTCTGACGACTAACTACATTCAGCTTGTAAAATAAACCTAGAGGTCCGAGGCTCACACGTAGTATTCAACTCTGATCAGTCGGGATTGAATCATGCGAGGTAAGCGATGCAGAAAACCTGTCAGGCGCTTTTCACACACTACAAAGCTAGCTTTACACATACCAATCGTTATCCTTACAGTAAATGTAACCACCTTTACTTTTTACAGGAAAGAACAGTTTAATAGTGAATGTGTAAAACGTCTGACCGGTTTCCTGCGTAGTTTGCCTCATGCGAATCAAGCCATAGTGATTTAAACGAGCTGAAACAACACTTGCACTGACGAAGGCGAACTACTACGTTCTATAGGCGCCTTAATAACTTATTCGCTATAAGTCAGTGCGTCAAACATGCTGACAAAGTATTCACTTTTCAAGTCATCTTCAACTGATAACTCTTTATTCAATTTTTTTTACATATATCCCACGGTTTTAGATAGGCGCCACGCCTTCGCGAGTGACGTGTATAGGTTCAACGTGTATAGGTTGTATTCGGCAATCCACGTCTTTGGTGCTCGTCCAAACCGTATAGGTCCAGACCAAATGAGCACCTATCCGCCCGCGGCGTGAAAGGGCTCGGTGCGATCATTTGCCACACCGACTGGCAAATCTAGAGTGCCTCAATGCGCAACTCCTCAGCGGCGGGAGAGGAGGATATCGAGGCACTCTAGTCAGATCCTTGCGAAAACGGCAACAAGGCCTTGTCAGAGCCAATGAGGAAGGGTGAAACATAGGTTCCGAGATCGGGCTTTGACACCACACGCCACTCGATCTCGGAGGCCACTGATGAAAAGTCAAAAAAAAAAAAGAGCGGTTACAAAACATGGCCAACCAAGACCTGACCCGTGTGCTTGCACATGTCACTCGTGTACGGGAAAGAGAATATACTAGCTTCGGCCGGCCGCGTTCTGGCATGCCAGCCGCGTTGGTCATGTTGCCGTCACGATGGTCATTTCTGCAATACCTCCAAGGCAAACACTTTGCCTGGTTTTCTCGGTTAAAGAAATTTATTGCCGAAAATGGACTGAACAAACGCCGTGATTACTCTCAGGCGAGTCCGAACTCCAGGCTTGCAGCAGCGGACCTGTAATCGAAAGGCAGCATTAGAATTATAGCTTTAGAAATGTAGAAGTATAACCGCGAAAGTTTTCGGAATTCGGGAACTACGAGAAAACTTCTACTCAGAATCCACATCATGTAGCCTTTATAGATGAAAAGATGCAGTGCGTAGATCCCGCACTATGCACCAACATTACCTAATATGCAAATTGTATTACACATCAAAAAATATTATTTCGCAATTTCTGCATTCTGATAACATTTGTGGGCAAGTGCATACGTTTAACTAGACATAAAACATACGCTTAATTTATACAAATGAGCAATACGAAACTTCCCGCACAGATGCAGCGCTTGCGCAAATGACAAGTGTTTTCAATATAACGGAAGAATGACGCTTGTAATAATGTCCGTCTCTTATTCAGGTATGGAAGCAGCCAAGGGAGCTTTGGAGTAGCTCTGGGAGCAGCAAATTTGGCACATTGTACCAGGTTTGGAGCAGGAATTGTTCGTTTTGGAGCAGAATATATGCGTTTTGGAGCATGCTAGGTAAGGTTCAACATGACTAAAATACAGATAAATCAAGAAAAAAAGCTCTTTATTAGACTTTGCAGAATACTACTAGGTTACGGCCCATCAGCTCCGCGGACGCTCGCAAGGTGGGGGAGAGTTCACTAAAGGAAAAATAAATTCATATACCCGACAAAGGAAACCCATACGCGTTCCTCGGAAACCACTACTAAATTAGGTACAGGACGTGCCAACTAAATGTGGCCAAGAAAAAAAAATAACCAAGGGATTTGCGCGAACGGCAGCCATTGCGTTTTGATAGCCTTTTGTTTATGCTAGCCAAGAGTTGTTGTTTTCGTTGTGCACAAGCAACTAATAGAGAGTTTTAGTTTAGGGGGCGCAAGAACTAGGGGTCACGGTACTGCGCATGCGCAGACCCCTTCGTCTGGATCCGCGCATGCGCAGTGCCGTCACCCCTAGTTCTTGCGTACGCAAGCCGCTTGAATCCCCTAAACTAAAAACTCTCTAATATCTAAGTTTAGTTAGCTAACGTTAATTACCTCACTTAATGGATAATTATATTAGATAATGCAAATACTACCTTGTTTTAAATGCAGTTATCGCTCGTGTTCCAACATTTCCGACAACTTTTTCATTGACAACTCGCCGATTAGGTAAGCTAATAGAATTAGCTAATTAGACAAATTCGTGTACAATGAACAAGAAATACTGAATGTGACAACCACGAACAACACCCATCAACATACAGCGAACACCGTTCGCGTAATGCCCTCAACTATTTTTTAGAATTATTGGTGACTTTCAGTTCGCATAGCAAAATACCACAGAATAAATGCGAAGTTACTTTGTTGGTAACTGCACGTTTGCCAGTATTCCACATAACTTGGAGAGAAGAAAAAAAATTATGAGAAGAATAAACGGAACAAAAGTGTTCACTGGCTTTCTGATCAGCGTCGCCCACCAATACTTTGCAGAAGCTCGATTGTTAGGGCGCTGCCCCATAATATCAACGCAAAACGGTGACGGTTATTTTGAATGCCAAACAATCGTTTCTGCGCAAGTCGCGCCGTGAACATCACTGCCGCGAACGCAATTTCTGTCGTTCGCGTATTCACCGACCCTGACCGCCATTTGGCCGCTACGGTAGACTAAAACCGAAACTTTACATCCTCGGTTTGTGTTTTGCGGCCGCAAAAGTCTAATTTTTTATGGTATGTTTGAGCAGAACATAGAGTACCCGGAGTGCAAATTTGACTGATGATTACAGTTGCCATTGGATATTTCTTGGCAAGAATTTTCGCAAAAGCAAGCAGTTCGTTTCTCAGCATGTCGCGCTATACCATTCCGGTAACGAGACGTGGTGCACGAGCGAAATATGTTTTAACGTTACCCACGGTGTTCACCATTATTCGACGCAGATTTACCAATAGCGCGTACAAATGGGCCTTAAAATGTATTACGACAGACCGCACGACTTGTTTCTGCTGAGAGCGCGGCTTTCTTTCCCGACTGCCCCATAACAAGAATGCCAGTTCAAAGCACCTATAGCTGGATCGCATATTGCGAAAACGCGTAAGACTTACAAAACATTCGCAATGCATTGTATAGCACAAATGATTTTCGTTTTCCTGCGGTCAAGTTACAATACGCCACCAAACACAGCCACAATCCAAGGACGCCGAAGCTACAGCATGGTTTCTATGGCTCAATGCTAGCAGCCAACAAACACATGGCTGTGTGGTTGCCACTGAACACGAACGTCTAGCAAAATTTAGCGACTACATTCGAAGTTAGTGTTTTGGCGCACGTTGGCGCAGCTCGGTGGTTTCGCGCAAGATGGCGCAATTGGCGCAGCACTCCCATACCTTTTCATTTTGCGCAAATTAAATATACAAGAAAGCAATTCATTACCAAAAAAAAACATACGTTAATTGTGAGTAGCTGAATTGAACTGCATTCTTGGGTTTTACGTCCCAAACCCACGATTCGATCATGAGGCGCACGCCGTAGCGGGGGACTCCGGATTTATTTTGACCACCAGGGGATCTTTGACGCGCCCCCAATGCACGCGACACGGGCGTTTTTGCATTTTGCCCCCATTGAAATGCGGCCGCCGCAGCCGGGCTTTGATCCCGCGACCTCGTGCTTACCAACACCATAGCCCCTAAGCCACCGCGGCGGTACGTTGCAAGCAGCCGTTTACGACATATTTCTTCGAGAGAAAAAAGGACAAGCTCGTTTCGCTACTGTTCGGTAACGAATCATGGATTAGTACAAAACAAAGCTCACCGGACTAATAATCCTCCTAAAGAAGCAAATGACTCAGGTGTCAGACATCCTGGCACCATTAAATGAACTAAAATTTAAAAATTACATTGTGGGGTTTTACGTGCCAAAACCACTTTATGATTATTAGGCACGCCGTAGTGGAGGACTCCGGGAATTTCGACCAACTGGGGTTCTTTAACGTGCACCTAAATCTAAGCACACCGGTGTTTTCGCATTTCGCCCCCATCGAAATGCGACCGCCGTGGCCGGGATTCGATCCCGCGACCTCGTGCTCAGCAGCCCAACACCATAGCCACGTTACCCACTGAGCAACCCCGGCGGTTTCCATTAAATGAACTCTTTCGGGTTAACGATATCGACCGATACACGAGACGGCATCGACATCACTTGGACCGCGGTTGGGCCTGTTCTATTCTAATATAGCGCAGAGAAAGCAATACACGGCCATGAAAGAACTCAATGATAAGAGCAATAATATATGGGGCGCTGGTTCTGCACTCAAACCGTTTTTGCATTCCGCCCCCGCGATAAAGATCGCGGCCACCACTTGGAACCAGACCTGCGGCTTCGTGCTCAGAAGCAGGCACTGCTTCGAGCGAAAGTCGAAGACGGACATGAAACTCAACAAAGGGTCTGCAAGACATGACCCGCCAACAGTTTTTGGAACTACCGAACTAAGGAACTCGCTTGTAGCAGCTGAGAAACTTGAAGACCCAGACGGCCAGGACAATAAAACAACCCGTTCCCCATGAAAACAAGCTGGCAGATGTGTTAGCGACGTGGCCGTGACTTCAAAGGCAGCTCGCATGGAATTTAACGATAAGCTTATCTGCGCGGTGCAGAAGCGTCCCATATCGTGGGATAGTGGAAGGGTCGGTTATAAAGACGGAGACACGTCTGTACGTCAATCTTTTCGGATTACACACAGCGCGGCCATACCGCTTATTTCCAACGCAGTGTCTCCGCTAAACAGGCACAAAATATACTGATATTGGGGGGGAGGAGTTACGGAGTCGCCATCTGTCGGAAGAGCCCCCCTTGCATAGTATGAGGCATCACGCGGCGCGCTCCTCATAGGTTTCGCTTACGGCGCTCAATAAAAACACTACGCGGCAGCTCTCCTGGTCATTTTATGTAGGTACTCTCAAAACGAGGGAAGTTTTTGACTGTCGATATCATAATCTTGGGCAAACTTACAGCACAGAATCGTTTACAGACGCTATCTCTACCGAATACGTACAGCGAACGCCACCGCGCGCGGTCGCCGCGATGGAGTCTCCCCAACCGACTTCTTGCGTGAAAGGTAGGAAAACGCTGAGAGTAGACTATGTGAAATATGTTCTTATAGTGGGCTGTGTGTATAACCAAATGGGGCATAACAGAATGGAGCCTCAATGCAGCGATCGCACGGGCTCGCAGCGACCGACTGCGCGTCGACATGCATGCATGTCCGCGCACAATGTTTTGCTTTCGCTGTGAGCGCGCTTTCACACTGAGTGTGTGCGTGCCGTGAGCTTTAAGCCGCAGCATATGAGCATTTGATACACTAGCAACCATTGTTGCGTGGACGCTATCAGAACTGTTAAAAAATAATTTCGTTATATAGAGACTTCGACGCCTACGGCGACTGTGATGTGCCGTCGCAACGTACCCTTCAATCTTTTTTGTCTTCTAAATTCGTGGACATTTCAATATTATTTCTCAAGTTGAGTCGCACTGTATGTTTATCGGTCTTCTAGCGCGCTATTTCCCTCTGCTTCTTTTTTGTAATTCAGTGCATTAATTCTTAACAGAAACATGACCATATGCCATGCCTTTCTTTAATGTGCGTCTTACCGCTCCCTTTCCGTTCCAGTGAACTTGCCAGTATCTAGCATCAACAAGTTCATAAACTAAACCGTCCTGACATTAGCCGGGCAGCGGGCGCGGGCGAGCGTTTTCTGCTACTCACCGAACATCGCGCAGTCCCGGCGCCGTAGCAGAATTCTTCCTCGCGTGTGTGCTTGCTGCATACCCGAGCTGTAGCCGATGGCTGTCTGCCGGTTCTAAGTTTCGTCAGCCAAGCTTCACGCAGCCCCTTAAAGTTATAGTTTTCGTGCCAAAACCACTTTCTGATTATGAGGCACGCCGTAGTGGAGGACTCCGGAAATATGGACCGCCTAGAGTTTTTTAACGTGCACCTAAATCCAAGTACCACGGGTGTTTTTGCATTTCGCCCCAATCGAAATGCGGTCATCGTGGCCGGGATTCGATCCCGCGACCCCATTGTCCTTTAGTCAGGTCTAGTGAGTGGTACGGCCACGCGGCTACGTACGGAAGAGGGCAGACACTATTTTGCAAGTCGTCTATGACTCAATCGCGCTTTCGGCGTTGTAGGCGTGCTATATTATTCTAGATTTAAAAAATACAGGAACCAAGCTTTGCACTAGAACTATATAATGCCCCATATAATGCAAGTTTCCCTCACTTTCTCTGACCTGCTGTCCAACTTGATTGAAGAGATGTTTGGATGTAACTTGCGATCATGGTATTGTAGTCATCGCGCGACGTATATTGTTATTTGCTCACACTCAGAAATTGATGAGGCAGACAGTATGAAGCAGGGCTGCTTACTGTTTAGAAGCATTGGTGAAAAGTACGGCATCCGTAGTTCGCAGTAAAGTAAGGGCCGGTAGTTCTCAGAGATTTGAAAGTGTTGTGTCTCCTGACATCCGTCTATTCTGAAAGTTGCCGAACGTTTATTTAGGATGGGCTCCCCGCAGCAAGCAGCACGTGTTACGACCGGGTAGATGAGCCTCTGCTAGGCGATTATTCACGGCTGTCTGGTCTTCAGTCTTGAGACACTCTCTCTATGTCCATAATTATCCGCCAGCTTCGTTCATGACTCCTTTTATGCGCGTGCCCCTCCCCCCTCCTCGTATCCATCACCCCACTCCCATTTTAAAAATTATTTTCCGTTAGTCACTGTCGCGCTCTTCAACATTCACTGGGTTGTTGAACGGCACGGCGGCCCCTAACATTCCTATACTTCTGTTTCTGCGTGGACTTCGAGACCATTCACCTACCTGCCCTCCCAACTGTTTGTTGTGGCGGTTTCTTAGCTTCCCTGGCCCAGCACCCCCGTCCTTGATATGTATTTTGCCGTGCGCAAATCAGCGTTCTGTAGTTCTTTCTGTCTTGTCCGATTTTTCGCACTGTTTTCGTTCTTCACAGCACGTACAAACAAGCCTAACAGAAAGCTCTTCTGAAGTTTATTAACATAATGAAAGTCAGAGACAAGAAACAGGAACTGAATAAAAGAAAGAGCTGATTATGCGTTTCCTAGACAAGCAAGTCACAATGTTTTCGGAATGCTTTTCCTTCGCGCAGCGTGGTCCACGATTCAGTCAAGTACCAGAAATGAGGAGCTCTTCGACGACACGAAGGCCTGGTGGGGAGCAACAATGCCCCCATGTTTTATGCACGCGCTCGCCCATCTTTATATGCGTGTGGAATTTTTAGCACTAATCCTCCGTCAGCAGTAACGGTTAACACGATCCGGAATGAGGTAGACGTGCGCCATGAGTGGGGTCGCAATGTTCCGTGCATGGGAGAGGGGATCGGCCCCATGACACTCACCGCTTCCCACCTTCGGACCACTTCCAGCCCTCGCCTTGCGTTCACATTCAAGTTTTCGCTTTCATCCATTTGGCTGTTTCGGAGCTCACCTCCTGAAACTTTCTGTTCCGTGTGAAACTTTCTGTTCCCTGGCCATGGAGTGCGGCTGCACGTCGCGTCAGGTCCCCATTTCCTTAGGACTCTCGGCGGAAAATCGCATTTTGAGGAGAAAACCATTGATAATCAAAATAACAAGTGCCAAAGACCCCAAGGATACCATTCTCTACCAGGTGGGCCAGTTTTTCGGACGTCAATCGTTCTTTCCTCTCGCTAAGCGTGGCGGGAGATCTACGCCTAACGCGAACGCCTCGAACGTCTTCGCCGCAGCGGTGGCTGAGAGAGCTCGGCCTAGCGCGCGACGGGGATATCCAGGCCCTGCTCCATGATGGAACTCGTGAGCTTGGAAGGCGAGGAAATGCAAACTGGGGAGTTCGGTAAAGAATCAGGTTGGTGTGAAGTTAGAAGAGGCGCGAAGGAAGCGATGAAGCGGTGGGGCCGGATTGGCGGGCCACAAGCAGCAGGGAAGAACCTTCGGGGAAGCAACAAATAAAAACAAATGGAAGAACGAACGCAGGGTGCGACAAATCATCAAAGCAAGTAGGCTGCCTAACCTGCTAAAAGAAGACTACAGAGTTATCGTGCGTCCACGTGGCGGACTTAACGTATCGGACTACCAGCTGGATCGCATTTACTGCTGCCTGCGCAACGCTGCCGGGGTCGGTCGAGAGAGAGCGGAGGAAGACAGCATATGCATGAAAAGCAAGCAAAATATAGCGGTGCTCAGCTCGCCTTCCGAGGACCGGGCCAGGAAATATGGGGCTATCAATCAGCTCCGCTTTGGAGAACAAGAACTTGAAGCAAGTGCTTACAGAGCAGCTCCTGATAACGCATCCAAGGGTCTCATCAGAGGAATATCCAAGAAGGAGATTCCGGAGGACATAGTGACCAGTCTGGTCACGCCGTGAAATCCTGGAGCCTTGCACGCCAAGCGAATGGCTAACACAGACAACGTGATCGTTTTATTCGAAGGTTTTCACGTCCCAAAATATGTGCGATATGCAGCGATGCTTATCCAATGCTCCTTGTATAAAAAGCACATCGCCATATGCTATGGATGTGGAACAACAGGCCGCAGGACTGACGTGTGCCCCAACCCTGAAGACAAGATTTGCCGGGGCTGTGGTTGCAAGAATCCACAGCAGGATCACAACTGCGAAGCGGATTGCAAACTCTGCGGCAAAGACCACCTCACGGGAGACAAGTACAAGCAAGATACAAGATACCGTACCTGGTCAGGAGACGCCGCTGGGAGCCACGGAGTAGGGAAGAAGAGGCCGAAGAGGGAGAGTACTACTACCACAACTACAAAGAAACCAGAGGGAGTACAAAAATAACCATAAGACTGTAGCGAGCAAGCAGCCCTCAACCGACAAAGAAGAAACAAGCAGGAAAAACTACGGAAGAGACCGTTCCGGTTCCTTTCCGAGACTGCCCGGGGAAGCCGGTCGCGGACGCTCCAGGTCCAGCTCCAGATCGCGGACCAAGGTCGAGGTCCCAACCCCCAATACTCAGAAACAGGCACCCGGAGTTTCGCCAAGATCGAAGAATCGCAAGAGCGAAAGCTCTCCCCAAAAGACTCCCAGTGCCAGGGACGTGGTCTATGTGGACGCGGCGGAGTACGCAAATAGACAAAGTATGTCGATAGTTGGTACGACTCTAGACGGTGACTGCAGAGTTAGTGGCACGGTAAAAACGGGGAAGGCGGAGGTGGCGGAGGAGGCTGCCTTAGCTCTGGCAATAGCCTCCACGGAGGCTAACATCGTAGTAAGCGACTCCAAGACAGCCATCAAGAACTCTGCAAAAGGAAGAATCTCGCCGGAAGCGCTGAGAATTTTAAACAACTTTCGTGAAGATCAAGACGTTCACATCATATGGGCACCCGCACTCCTCCCTTCCCGGGAACGAAACAGCGCACAACCTGGCTCGAGAACTGACGGGCCGAGCAGGTGACACGCAACAAATACTGGGAACGGAGAGAGACCGGATGAGCAGCTTTAACGAGATCACCAAACACTATAAATTTGGAAGGGCCCATTTCCCCCCGGCACCCTCCTCGCTGAGTAGACGGCAAGCGATGGCATGGTGCCTCTTACAAACAGATACATATCCGAACCCGGTGGTCCCACCGCTCCTACCCGGAACTTTACACGGATAGATGTAGATTCTGTCAGGAAAGGGCGGACCTACAACATATGGTTTGGGCTTGTCCTCGGACACTCACACAGAATAAAATAAACAAGACCAGAGAGCAGTGGGAGACCGCGTTGCTCAGCTGTGCACCGGAAGACCAACTCAAGGCAATCCAGCAGGCCGAAGATGCCGCCAGGGCCCAAGGGCTCGAGGCCGTCATCTAGGTAGAGAGGCCTATGTCTCAAATCTGCTAAAGTTTATGCATTTCTCCTCCCTGGCTATGCCAATGCTATGTGCCAAGACACATGGCGCTGTCGTGAAATGTGGGCACCAGAGATAGCACTGCATGGTGCAATGAATGTAAATTTCTGGCAGTCTTCATCTCTGTCATGCAGACCTTGGTATGAGAGAAAAACTTAAGTTCCTAGATTACATTACGTGCAATAAATATGTTCACATTGTGGCACGCAAATGTCTTGCATACACAAGAACCTAAATGCACAAGCTATTTGTGCAGACAGTGTGCTGTAAGTCTGCACTGTGTAATATACAAGTGGGCATATTATGGATGAGAACTGCATGCTTCTTTTTGAGTCTTTAAAAGGGTCTTTTCTTTTATAAAGTCATACGCAGGTAAAAAGAAACAAGCCTGACCAAAAAAATGCTGTCATGTGGTACATGGGTGCAAGAGGCAACATTTGAAGCCCCATGCAAAACCACAAAACGATCCTTACAAAAACTTAAAACTATGTCCCCCCCGCCCTCTTGTGTATGCAAATTTTTTTTACGAATATTTATGATCAGAAGTTGGCAGGTATGCCCTAGTCTAGCGCTCTATTTTCCAGACTACAGTGACACAATATGCAGGTTTATCATAGATGAAAAGTGGGTGGTGTGCCAGAAAACCATTATAAAAAAAAGTATGCTGCTGACCAAAAATTTCACTGGTGTATATAGTGCAAAACGACAAGGATGTACAAGGACAAGATGAAACAGGTGATGACTTCAAGAAACGGTTTACTGGAAATGCACAGTTAACCTCGATATACCAAAGTAGGTAAAATCGGCAACTTGCTTCGTTATATCGAAAATTCGTTGTATTGAAATTCGACCTTTTATGCAAACAAGTACAGTCGCCAATCGATTTTTCTTACACGGAAAGGGGTCCCAGAATTTTCTGAATTATCGGGCAATCGAAAAAAGCAAGTTTGAATGAGAAAACAATTCATTTTGATGAATTTGGGAGTCGGCGACGAATGATACGGTTTCATGCCACGTGGACGATATATTCAAATCGGCGGTACGAATTAAGCGAAGCCAGCCACGCTTTCGCGTGCAGCTCCACCCCTGTGGCTGATAGCGTCACCCGCACTCGGACGAAGCTATCATGAAAAAAGACGGCAGCGCGGAGCAAATGCTTCATCTGCCTCCTGATCCAACAGGTTACCAAAACTCAAGATTACACAAGCTCCTATACTAAACGCGCGGGAAGACAGCTTATGTGATGCCACACCATGCCGGCACGCCCACTGTTTGCACACAGGGTGCGCTGCTGCATAGGCGCTCAGCCGCGCTTACAGCTATGCGCAGCCACGGCCGAGACGCGCTAGAGATCGCGACTTGCGCCAATTATTCCCTCCACCCCTTCGCGCGCGCTTGATCGCGTTACCGCGAGCTCGCTCCCTTCTTTCCCTTAGCTCGAGCGGGAAGGCGGCACTCCTGAGGCCACCATATTTATTGTCTCGCCCTCGCATACTTTCACTCGCACCTAGAGCACAAAGTGTGCGGGCCGCGAGAGGATCTTATCGCACTTGGACTTTATACTGAACATGATGCGGCTCCACTTCGGCGGTCGCTCTTGCCGCACCGCGCGAGATTTGATACGTGCGTTTGCAAGCAGCCGCTTGTAATTTAATCATTTGACCATCAGCGTCCGCTGAAGTTTCCATTTATCGTCTCCGCATTCCTTTGCGGCGGAAGCGAAATTTCGTTATATTGAAATCGCATATAGACACACTTCGTTATATTGAGGTTCTGAATACATGGTGTTCTATGACAAAAGGTTATAAAAAGTTATACTTCGTCATATCGAAAATATCGAAGTTCGTAATATCGAGATTTAACTGTGCGTGGTACACATACATGGACACATACTCATGATTCTCAATGCAAGGATGTCATGCACAGGCTTTACCAGATCAATGATGGTCACTTTTCTCAAACAGATTGCATGTTCACATACCATGAACCCACGCTTGCTGCTTCTTGCTGCTGCAATTATTAGTTGTGCAATATTTTTGCCTAGACACAACACATGTCTAAAACATATGTCATAATACAGAACCAGCCAACCATGGAATCCCTTCTTCACGTAGTTACAATATTCCTGACTGTTATTTAGCCAGTGCCTATCGTCCCTACGTAATACTTTGTCACATGAAAGAAGAATTTCACCGACACCACCTGTTATGAAGTGTGCAAGAAAGGTTTTCTGCTGTTTCTTGCAATCCTAGCTATCAAGAGGACATGAACTACTATACTAACATTAAAAATATCAGACAACTTGCATGGTATAAAAGTGAGTACCTTGGCCTTCTAAATGTTATGTAAGTATGGCACCCCAGCTATTCTTTCGTGATCAGGGGAGACTCTCGTGTCATTATGCGATTTCAACCCTTTGTAAACCAGTGGCAGGATATGTTGCTATAGTGCTGTAATGCAGCTTTGGTATTCTAGTTAGAGCTCCGTTTTAAAAATATGCACTCTACATCGGCCCTTTCGTGGAGCCCACATAGACGGCAGAAACTACAGAGGGGAGACGAATTGTGGGAAAGAAATTATGGCATCTGCGAAGAAGCACATTTGCCTGGTACATTGATGGTTTCGTCTTCTCATGTTCTCATTCCATCAATCTCTCAGTTTGCTACGACCATTTTTTTTTTCGACAAAGGTTTTATCCAAGGGTACTTTTAGGCTGTATTTTGCGGCAAAGGTGTGGTAGCAGTTTCTATAGCCTACTGAATAAAAGAGCTAAAAGAGCATAGGAGCAATAGGAGGCTCAACATGCCACCTGCATTAGCAAAACTCACAATTTTGATTCACAGTTGGCTGCAATGCGAAAGAAACTAAAAGGTAGAAATGTCTGAAGTCCAAACAACATGTGTCTTTTATCAGTTGGAGCCATACACTGCCATGGTCACATTCCTGATCGAACAATTCCCACAGGGTTCAATTCAAGAAAAGTTCAGCCTCGAGAAATTAGATGTACTACTTTTAAAGTCTGTAGTGCTGTTTCCATTCTATTTGCAGCTCCCTTCTAGCTAGTCGAGGGATTCATGCAATTTAGATATAGCCATTACCAATTGCTCAAGGAAATGCTTACAATATACATAGTACAGTAAAACCTCAATCTGATTACTAGATTCTGTTAACTTTCTTATAAATAGTGAAATAATGTGGCATGTTATTTATTTTCTGCTTAAAGATAAACTTTAAGATAACTTGGCATAAACATGGTCATGTACGTGGTTGGTAATTTAATTGATTACACTAGGCGACAGGGAGAAGCCTTCTTATATATACAATGCACAAAGGTGAAGCAAAGCCATAGGTTACATGCTTTATGAAATGTCACCTTGCTGCACAGTAGTGAGAAAAAGCAGCTTTTCAGACAGAACTTGGTTGTGTTTTCTTGTGTATTTTGCTCTTCTGCTACATATATGCTGAACTGATAATTACATCACATAAACAGACAAACAGCCTCTCGATGTAATAGACATTTTATTAAACCAAACTTCGCACTCAGTTCAGCTGGCTTTTTGTTGTGGCCAGCTTAAAATGGCTAAAGAAGTAAGATGTAGTATAAGGATGCATATGCAGTGCTACTGCAAAGCCTGCAATTTTTCTCACAGCAATGCATCAAGTAAGGCTACTGCCTAATTATTAAAAATAAAAAGACAGCATCTACGCTTGTTATAAGGGCAAGAAAAATGCCTGATGCAATTCACCGGCTTGTATTTCTAGTGATTAAGAGAAGCACATATGGGCTGTTGCGCCAATCTGGTTTATTTGTTGTGCTACAACATAGGCTGTGGAATTAACTTGCACATTTCTAGTATTTACTAAATGAGGAGGAAGGAAGCAGTCGGACACCTCTGTGAAGCAAAACATACCTCAGTTGTACTAATGGCCAAGGCCTGACCGCATAATGCCATTACTGCTTGGTTAAAAATGGCATGGTAGGCTACAAAATTGCCTTGTTTATACTTACACAATGCATAAGGCCTCTGTTACAGTGACACTACAAAGAGGCATATGAAGTTACCCTGTATTAATCAGTTATGCTTCTTCAAAAGTGAAATGGTCACTTTTACTTTGATAGGTGGTGTGGTAAGCCACAGACAATGTAAGAATGGAAGACTGGTGGAGAGACTGCACTGAAGCTCCTGCACTATGCGGCCATGACATCATGAATTTTGGCATAGCTCTACTTGGTTCTGTTTACCTGTTTACTGGTAAAGGCGTGCTGTGCATTCTATGGAATGGAGAACTTTTCCAGCACCAGAATGACTCAAATGAAGGGAAATACTTTGAAATTTGTCATGAAACTATGTAGCAGCACTGCATGTAGTTGTAGTAACAAGAAAAGGACCGTTCATGCTAGTGTTATCTAGTAACAATGAGCCTTTTGTGCTCATTTATTCAAATTGAGCTTTTGAAAGAATACTTTGCTAGTCTAAAGTTACCTATTCATTGCAGCTGTTTAGTGACCCTAAACTGTACCCAACCACTTGGTGACCATGTCAACATGCAAGTAGGGCCACTACCAACTAGTTATGCAAATACTTTTCAGAGCTTTTCACATGCTTATAGCACAAAACCAAAATATGGAATGGGAGGGCACAATACAAGCACTTGTTTCCTTCTTGTCCAACTCTGGTTTTGCACTATAAACATAATAAAATGTCACACTAGCAAAGCCGAACGTCCACCCTTACTTTTTGAAGGCTGAATAAATAATAAATAGTTATGAAGTTGAGAGTATGACGGAAGCCCGTCTGGTCGGGATGATGCATACTTAAAAGGAAGAGGTCTGGACACCAACCAAAAATGGTTTAAAATAGTTATTTACGTTTTGCCTCCCCCACGGGAGCCTTGTTCACAATGAAAGAAGCGGCAGAGCTGGCGCCCCTTTTTATGTGTGTCTCAGAACATGACTAAGGCACCTGGCATATATTTGAGACACACATAAAAAGGGGTGCCAGCTCTGCTGCTTCTTTCATTGTGAACAAGGCTCCTGTGGGGGGAGCCGAAACGTAAATAACTATTTTAAACCGTTTTTGGTCGGTGTCCAGACCTCTTCCTTTTAAATAAATAGTTATGATTCGAAGAACATTCTGACATCAAATGTGCACCACCTTTATTTCAAAGGGGCAGAATGAGATTATTATGCATAGCCATGCTGTTCTGGCATGTGTGCAGGAATACAGAAGTGCTTGGGGGCTAATGTATGTAATAGAGTGAACAAGTAGTGACCAAAGTGGCTGACACTATAAGCTGACCCATACATAGAAGCATGATGTCTTGAACACAATTCACGTCTTGGCCTCATGCAAAGTTGCTTTAAATGTAATAAATGACCATAGTTGTGATTCGTCAAGTTGTCTTACTCCACAGAGAATGCTGTAATAAGGTTTCTACAATGGTAAGCAATACAAGAACGAATGAAAGATTGCTTATGATGTGTGGATTTGCATGGTATGTGTGAATGCAAAGCTAATTTGCCACTATGTATTTTTTTTCTCATGGAACAGTTTTACACTAAACACAGAGGCTGTGCCACTGTGTTTAAAAAGAACAGCGCTAACGACACAGCACACAGAAAAATGGGATGGGACACATCCGGCACTGACAACTGTGTTTACTGAAAAAAAAACATTTGCTTTTTGAAGCCTTACATCATGCACTACTTATGCCTTACATGTTTTGAGAATGACAAGTGCTTTTATTCACATTGAGCTTGCACACACGCTTGATATAAGGCTTCAAAAAGCAATCATGTTTTTCAAATAAACACAGTTGTAAGTAAGTGCTGTGTGTGTCCCATCCTCTTTTTCTGTGTCATTAGCACTGTTTTTAAACACTGTGGAAAACCACCAACTCGCCCAATTTCCCGTTCTTCTTCTGCTGTACCACTGTGGCTTCTTAACTGCAAATTTATGCAATTCCCTTTCAAAATGTGCAAGGGGCTATCTACATTTGTTTGTACACTTGTGCAGTGGATAGATGGTAATAAAACATGCCCACCATATAGCTTTACACAGAACATATTGCACATTTGTCACAGAAGCTGCATCAGAGGAACTATCTGTTGGTTTGTTATGAAAATTAAGAATGGAAACAAATGTTTCCTCACTTTCTTGTGATGTCCTGTGCATGATGTTAACTAATGTGTATAATGCAAACAATTTTTTTCAGGGGAAGCTGGTGCAACTTGCATAGACACAGTGATTGCCTACAAGCTAATCCTGGTTGGGATTTGTACGACAGCATGAATGGTTTAATGTTGTATTCTACTTGTATCTTTCACCATATGAGCCTACACTACATTTCACTGTCATGTGCCTGCTTGAGTAGTTATCAATTAAGAAAAGAAAACACAAAAACACTTACTACATCAACCCTGTACATCACTGCACTTACTGCAAAGCTATAGTCACTCAATAACGTTATTGGCTTGCATTTAAATCAACTACAGGTACTGGCCACCTGTTTACGTTATCCTAGAAGTCTTTTGTTTACTTAAATGCGGCTGTGCATTAGCCAGTTGGGTTGTCACTACACGAATGACATCCAGATCATGCCAAATTCAGCCGAACACCTTGAGTAGACCTTGCTATAGCTCAGCGACTTTATGCATTCTGTGCAAGCTTATTTTTTATCTAGGGAAAATTACAAGAGAGAAAACACACATGAATAATGCTGACAGCATCAAACGGTCTCAACAGCACCATCCTCAACTGTCACCACCTCTGAAAGGAGGTGCATGTCAGTCATGGTACTGCTTAATTTTTATGCACTTTGTTTAAGTGCTGAAGGAGGTGTGGCTAGTAGTGAAGGGGCAGAAGGCTGGCCACACAGGCCTTTTTAGCACGGGCACTGCTGCCTTGTTTGTTCCTTATAAACCTTTGTCACCCTTTACTTAGGGCATGCACGAATGAAATATCAATAGTACTATCAATATATTTTTAGCACCAACAAAAAATGTAGACTAGTTTCAGTCCTAACCAGGTGTACTGTCAGCAATGTGAATTATAATTTGCTTTCATACAAACATTCTGGTCTTGAAAATATCTGACAAGCATCTGATAAGCATGTCAGTCATAATAAATTGCACACTTGCACTAGTTGCCTTCTTTTCCTTGACGAACCAACTTCTGCACAACATTTTTACACTTTGCAAGAACTGCATTAGGGCAGAGCAGATCTTTTATTTTTCTGGTTGAGCTGGCTTTAGAAAGAGAGAGCTGCTAGGTGTGTCCCTGTGTGTGCATGGCTTGTGGTCCTCAGGTGAGCTAGCGCTACATTTCATTCCCTCCCTTTTTTTTTTCTCATTTAGTAAATATTGGTAAACTATTGTGGATAATTGAAGTTAATTTTTAGGCATGCACCATCCTCTGGGCTGATCTTCTGCACCTTAAGGTGGCCTCGCTGCCTACAGGGTTATCTGACTGAGGTATCTCGAATGCTCAGTTGCTAAAGTCACTATTTATTTATTTATTTATTTACAATACCCCTAAAGGCCCTCGAAGGAGGGTATTACATAGGGGTGTAGCAATTAAGTGTTCAATTTGTAGCTATGGGACTGAGGTGGCGTGGAGCAGAGGTAGAACATCGGACCTCTAATCTGAAGGACGTAAGTTCTCCAGTACGTACACTACATCTCTAGGCTTGAAGTGGCCCCTGACAACTGCAAAAAAAAAAAAAAAATACTGAGAGCAAGTGGGGCTATACTAGTCCAGGTAGAACCAAATTAAGAAGGCCCACTAAGCTTCAACAAAGACACTCCATCACTAGAACAGGAATTGGCCTCCCTGGTGCAGTATTAGCCACTACCTCCCTCATGACACCTACAATTAACACATGGCCATCAGTCCCCAGCGGCTGCGGAGCACTTAAACAAGGCAGCGGTCAGACCTATGACACGGCAGAGGGTGCTAAGAATCTCTGGACCCAGACAGGCCGCCACTGGAAACTGAACCTGGCAAAAACTTTCAACAGACAAACCCTTTCAAGTGAAGCTAGCTTAACAGGACTCTTTGAGGAACTATCAGACATTGCATGGGATATTATTGGCCTTAGTGAGGTTAAAAGAACTGAGGAAGCTTATACAGTGCAGACTAACAGCCACGTCCTCTGCTACAGAGGAAGTCCAGATAAGAGACCAGTACGGGGTAGGATTCCTATTCCATAAGGACATGGTGGGCACCATTGACGAGTTCTACAGCATTAATGAGAGGGTAGCAGTAGTTGTAATCAAACTTAATAAGAGGTATAGATTAAAGGTAGTACAGTACAAGCCTACGCTACAACATCCAGTCACGACGATGAGGAAGTAGATCAGTTTTATGAAGATGTTGAATTAGCGATGAGAAAAGTATACTCAGTAAACTGTAGTAATGGGCGACGTCAATGAAAAAGTGGGAAAAAAAGCAGGCTGGTGAACAAGCAATTGGCAAATAAGGTGTCGATTTTAGGAACGCTACAGGAGAGATGCCGGTAGAATCCGCAGAAAGGAGTAAGCTTCAAATAATGAACACCTTCTTCAGGAAGCGTAGCAACAGAAATGGACCTGGAAAAGCCCTAATGGTGAAGCAAGAAATGAAAATGATTTCATACTTTCTGCTGATCGGATGTAGAAGTGATAGGTAGGGTAAAGTGCAGTGATCATAGGTTAGTGAGGGCTAGGATTCACCTCAATAAGGAGAGAGAAAGAGTAAAATTAGTCAAGAAGAAACAGGCCAACCTAGATGCATTAAGGGTAAAAGCAGACTAATTCAGGCTGGTGCTTGCAAACAAATATGCAGCTTTAGAACAGAGAAATGAAGGTGGCATAGAGGTAACGAATGAAACCATAACTAGGCTGATTTCAGAAGCAGAAATTGAAGTTGGAGGTAAGGCACCAAGACAACTAGTAGGTATAATCCCTCCCAAGTAACAAAGGGCCTCATAAATAAGTGAAAAAGCATGAAAGTGTCCAACTCAAGAGATCAGATAGAATTGACCACTTGCAGAAGTCGGAGCCCCACCTAGCGCGAAAAACGGGAAGCTTGCGCCTCGCTGCTTGGTTGGAAAACATCCCGGCTCCAGCCTTGCTTTGGTACGGCGGCATCGAGTGGCGACGTAGTGTTTGCTGAGCTTCTTTCACGCTTTGTGAAAGCGTCGACGTTCTTCTGTAGTTGCATACGACCTGCCTTAAATATGATTGAAGATGACTTCATTCCCTTGCCGTTTTTGCAAATGGGACGGTCAACTGACTTCTCAGAGTGCCGGATAACGAGCGACAATGCGTGGGGTTAACTTCATGCCAACCCTGCGTCCGTTTGTCAGGCACACCACCGATGGGCTTTAAAAAAGGAAGGTTAAGTTAAGAACATAAAACTTAACGTAAACACCGTGGAACCTCCACTTGGCCTCATACGAGCTACGTACACGCCATCCACGAAGTCTGGCATCTACGTGGTTACAGCATGGTTCACAAAAGCTATTGGCGACATTGCTGGAGAGCACTGTGAATGTGTGGCCGGATGAGTACTTTATGCCTGTCACATTCCCTGAACTCTTAGTTGTTGCATAGAACAGTAGATGTACACGTTCTAGCTTGCAAATTTGGTATTCGTCTCGTGCTGTTTCGCCAAACTGCTGTGTTGCATGCTAGTGGTGTACGAAGCCGTATTCCAAATTTCGCATGCGCTATATGTGCGCGGTAGGGTATTCACTGTGTTTTTGCGAGCGCTAAGACCTCAAAGTTTACGTCAACCTACATTATTATACGTTATATTAGCTTAAATATGGGCAGCGCGTGTGTCCTCAGGCCAGTACGTTCCCGCTCACTCGCGAATACTCATCAAGGCAGATAGTTGGGGGAATTGGTTCGAAGTCATGGTGGAAGAGAGCGCAACTTAACTGAAATGTACGGAAGAAAAGAAGACGAGCGCAGACTCACAAATGACACGAAGTACCTAGACTGGCCGCATCTGTTTGCGCCGTTTTTCACAAATCGCTTAATCGTACTCGCATATACTCAGAGTCACTCAGTGACGAGTGCGAAGGAAAACCGCATTCTTTATATTTTACAGCCTTAGCGAGACCTGCCAGCACGTCGCTGGCCTTCTGCTCAGCGTTGCAGAACTGGCAGAAGATGACAAGGAAATGGAAGTCGCCTGCACAGGCCACAGATCCTAGAATGCACTGTTAGCTGCCACGGCGTGCCGTCCGGGTTCGACCGCTTCACCGCAGCCGTCCACAAACTTCTCCTCTCCACATTACCTTCACAGGTGGAAATCTGAAGAAATTTTATTTCCAATTCCCTAAGCTCGTGCAGCCGAAAGCGACGCAATTCGCCAGCATGTCACGCCCGAGCTGTGCAGTTTGCTTTCCAACCACGGAGACGGCGCTCACGAAGCGCCGCCCC
Organism: Dermacentor andersoni; assembly: GCF_023375885.2. Classification (NCBI taxonomy): domain Eukaryota; kingdom Metazoa; phylum Arthropoda; class Arachnida; order Ixodida; family Ixodidae; genus Dermacentor; species Dermacentor andersoni. Next base: position 287,288,720 of record NC_092814.1, read on the forward strand.
GCGGCCGGTTTTGGCACATGCGCAGTCGTACTTCTGCAAGTGGTCAATTAGCAGACCAGCCAAAAGTGATCAACAAGGGGATATTCGAAGTTATAACAGGAGAAAGACTGAGGTAGCAGCAAAAAATGGAAACAGCATAAAATTAGGGAGAAGAAAACTTCACATAGAACAAGCCAAGATCTATGCACTGAAAGATAAGCAGGGTAATATCAGCAATTTTGAAGATGTAGTAAATGTGGTGGAAGAATTCTATAGTGACCAGTACCGTACCTAGAGCAACCGCACTACTTCCACTGAAATAGTAATAAACAGGATACTGAGGTTCCTTCTATAACTAACGATGAAGTTAGAAGGGGCTTGCAAGACATGACCAGGAGAAATTCGGCAGAAGATGGAATAACAGACGATTTAATCAAAGATGGGGGTGATTTCATGCTTGAGAAGCTTAAGGCCCTTTATACGCAATGTCTCAACTTCAAGTGTTCCGAAGAACTGGAAGAATGCCAACATTATGCTAATCCAAAAAAGGGAGACAAAGAATTGAAAAATTATAGGCCCATCAGCTTACTTTCAGTATTGTATTAAATATTTACCAAGATAATTTCCAATACAATAAGGACAACACTTCAGTCAACCAAGAGAAAAGGCTGGCTTCAGGAAGGGATACTCTATCGCATGCACGCGAGTCGGGGAGACGCGCGCGTAGATAATCTTTTTGTTTCCTCGCGTCGCACACAGTGTTGAGTGAAGCGCGCGACTACAGCTGCGAGTGGAATGTACTTTGCCAGTTCAGCGACCTAAAAAATGCTTCAGACGGGCAAGCTGAGCAACTCTACAATGGATCGCATCCATATCATCAATCAGGTAATCGAGAAATCAGCAGAGTATAATCAACCTCTCTATATGGCTTTCATTGATTATGAAAAGGCTTCTGATTCAGTAGAGATACCAGCAGTCATAGAGGCATTACGTAATCAAGAATACAGGAGGCATACGTGAATATCTTTGGAAATATCTAAAAAGATTCCACAGCTACCTTGGTACTCCACAAGTATAAATATACCTATAAAGAAAGGGTTCAGGCAGGGAGACAATTTCTCCAATGCAATTCACTCCATGCTTAGAAGAAGTATTCAAGCTATAAAACTGGGAAGCTTCTTAGGAGTGAGGATCAATGGCAAACATCTCGGCAACCTTCGGTTTGCAGTGACATTGTCATGTTCAGCAACAGTGAGGATGAATTACAACAAATGACTGAGGACTTGACTGAGAAAGTGTGTGAGTGGGGATGAAGAATAGCCAGGCAAGGGAACAAGAGTTCAAGATCACCAGTCAGCCTCTGGAGTCTTTGAAGGAGTATGTTTATCTACAGAAGGAAACTTACAGAAGAATAAAAATGGATTGGACTGCATACGGCAGGCATTGCCAGATCCGGACTGGGAGCTTACCGCTATCACTGAAATGAAAGGTGTACAATCACTGCCTTCTACCGGTGCTAACATATGGGGCAGAAACTTGGAGGTTGACAAAGAAGCTCGAGAACAATTTAAGGGCCACGCAAAGAGTGATGGAGCGAAAAATGTTAGGCATAATGTTGAGAGACAGGAAGAGAGCTGTGTGGATCAGAGAGCAAATGGGGATAGCTGATATTCTAATTGACATTAAGAGAAAAAAATGGAGCTGGACAGGGCATGTAATGAGTAGGATGGATAACAGGTGGACTATTAGAGCTAAAGAATGGGTCCCAAGAGAAGGAAAGTGCAGTCGAGGACGGCAGAAAACTAGGTGGGGTTATGAAATTAGGAAATTGGAAGGCGCAAGTTGGAATGAGTTGGCGCAAGACAAAGGTAATTGGAGATTGCAGGGAAAGACATTCGTCCTACAGTGGAAATAAAAATAGGCTACCGATGTGTGTGTGTTTTTGTGCGTGTGTGTTGCGTGCAAGTGCATGTGTTCATGCATACTTGGATGTTGTACACCACACAAGGACAAACTCCTAGCACTCCCTGGACAAGAATGCTTTAACAAGGATGCACATTTTGCAGCCCCTTCAGATCAAATTATGCTATCATCCTTATATTTTTAAAAATGTAATTAAAAAACTAACATTACGTTTACAAATTGATGCATTTATAGAATGTAATGTCGGTGATCTAGCTGGTACACGACCTGGAAAAACGAAGAACGCTAAGGAGTGGGCCAAACAAACAAGACAGCGCACTATCGCGTGTCTTGTTTGCAGATCAGACTTGTTGCAGCTCAGGCAACAGCGGAGATAACCATTGTCCTTCAGCCAGATCTTCTAGTGAGTAGTACGATCATGGCTATGTACGGAACAGGGCAGGCACTATTTTGCAAGTTGTCTATCACTCGATCACACTTTCGGAATTGTGAGAGTGTTATATCATTCTAGATTTCAAAATACAGGAACGAAGCTTTGCACTAGAACTTCAATTGTACCATATGATGCAAGTTCACCACACTTTCGGTGACCTGCTGTCCGACTTGTTTGAAGTGATGTATGGACGTAACTTGCAATCATAGTATTGTAGTCAGCAACGCATATTGTTATTTGAGCACACTCGGGAATTGAGGCAGACAGTTCAGAGCAGGGCTGCATCCTGTTTAGAAGCTTTGCGATAATAAGAGCATCCGTAGTTTGGAGTAAAATAACGACCAGTAGCTCCCAGAGATTTGAAAGCGTCATTGTCTCCTGACATCAGTCTATTCAGAAAATTGCAGATACGTTTAGTTAGGATGGGCTCTCATCAGCAAGCAGCACGTGTTATGATGGAGTAGGTGAGCCTCAGCTAGGCAACTGGCCACAGCTGTCTGGTGTTGAGCGATCGGGCAATGACAAGACGCTCTCCCTGTGTCCATAATTATCTGCCTACTTCGTTCTTGAAGCCTTTTATGTGTGTCCCCCACTCCTCATATCCATCACTCCACATCCTATTCTTAACATTCTTTTCCGTTCGTCACTGTCACACTCAACATTCACCAGTTTGTTGAACAGCGCGGCAGCTGCTAACATCCCTATATTTCTGTTTCTGCATGGACTTCAAGGCCATTCACCTACCTGCCCTCCCACTTGTTTGTTGTGGTGGTTGCTTAGCTTCCTTGGCCCAGCACGTTTGTCCTTAATATATTTTGCCGTATGCAAATCAGCATTCTGTAGGTCTTTATTTCTCACAGGCCGCACCAGGGCTAGTTCAGAGCGTGCATATACATGGAAGGAACATGGCAGAGAGGAAAGGAGATGCAAGAGACTCGTTTGGACCTTTGCATAGTGCTGAATGTGCATAATGTCCTCTGGAGCTCCCTGGGTGTCGATAGCCCCATTAGCCTCTTGACAGCTGTTATTGTCTGTGGCCCACTGCAAAAGCACTGCAGAAATTGCAGCGCTTACCTTTCTATTAATTTTATACCCAATTCCAGAGGGAAGCTAGGTGGAACAGTAGATTGGAGGTGAGGAGAGGAGGCAGAGAATGGGTAGAACAGACACAGTCGCAATATGAGTAAACAACAGTCTTGACACTCTTTGCTCGCAGTTCTCATACAAATGGTGGTGGATAGAGAAAAGGCGACTTCAGAAGGCAAGGAAATGCCACTACTATAGACATGACAGCAGTCACTGGGAAAATGGATAAACTTAAGTTCAAGGTACGTTGATATGATTCGGACCGCCACTAGCCCTAGCCTTGCTTCCACATTCAAGCTTTCCCTTTCATTCATGTCACTCTTTCAAAGCCCACGTCCTGAAACTTGCTGCTCTGTAAGAAAGGGGAGGGGGGTTTCGTCATAAATTTTCGGGAGGGGGGAATTTCGACCCTCCAAGGCCCTTTCAGCCTACCTCCCCCCCCCCGGCTTTGACAATGATATCAATTGACTATGGGTATAACTTTCTGTTGAATTGACATCACGTAATTACTCACCCCTTCATTAAAGATCATAATTCCCTATTTCTGAAGTTGCCTACGACGAGCATGGACGAGCAGCAGCGTGGAGTTAAACGCGGATTCCTGTACACGAACTCTGCCGCATCCGTTCATCATGCGCCATCCAGAGAATCGCCCGACATGCAGAACCCAACCACGCACACAGCCTCGAAGATATTTATCACTGTCACCTGCTGCAACGGTAGCACATAGTGGCGCAGTGGTTATCACGCTCGGCTACAGAGCGGTAGCAGTGGTAGTTCCTCACCTCACCCTAGTGACGTAATTTGTGTGCCATTTTTCTGCAACGGCTTTCAGGCGACGGCTGGGTCACACAATGAGCCAAGTCATGCTTTCACATTAAAAATTGCCGGCGCCAATAACTCCGCTGACCGTCATCGGACTTTCAGGTCGTCTCGAATATCAACCACTGACAAAAAACTTCTATAACACTTATCGCTTGCACGGATACCAATGATCGCATCTATTTTTACTAGCGCTCAAAATGAATCCAAACAAGCTTCTGAAGCTTGAACGTATGAACTTCGAAACTTCTTAGCTGCATATGCGTTTCGCGCCTATCCTTTCATGATGCGCGCAGGTTTCGATATAGTGCGGCTCACTTAGTGTGCGTCAGCGTTTCTCATAAAGGTTTGATACTATACTTACGTCGTGGGAGTACCCGCAAGAAAGCGGAACTCGCCCACGGCATCAAATGGCATCAATTCAGCTGTCACCAGTGTCAAACTCAGCCGGCCACACTCGTCGCAGCCCTTCTCTATGTGACGTGTCTAAACAGCCGAGTGTATTTGAATGTATTACTAAATTGGCGCATTATTTACTTTCGGTGAAGCATATAGTTCCCATTTTGCGCCAAGCAAACAATAGGCAAACATTATTGCATACAGGTTATATAGATTATATAGGTTTATACGTGAACTATAGCTGCGAATGCGCACCGTTGTAGTCACGCATTCGCAGGCCGCTAACGGAAACTGACCCTGTCAACCTTTAATTGCCGAACTCTGTAGAGTGAAGCTAGCTTAGAAGGACTCTTTGAGGAACTATCAGACATTGTTTGGGATATCATCAGCCTCAAGAAGAACTGAGGAGGCTTATACAGTACAGACTAAAAGCCACGTCCTCTGCTACAGAGGAAGTCCAGATAAGAGACAATACGGGGTAGGATTCCTAATCCATAAGGTTATAGTGGGCACCATTGACAAATTCTACAGCATTAATGCATGAGAGGGTAGCAGTAGTCGTAATCAAACTTAATAAGAGGTATAGATTAAAGGCAGTACCAAGCCTACGCTCCAACATCCAGTCACGATGATGAGGAAGTAGATCAGTTTTATGAAGATGTTCAATTAGCGATGAGAAAAGTGCAAAAACAGCATACTGTAGACATGGGCGACTTCAATACAAAAGTGGGAAAAAAGCAGGCTGGTTAACAAGCAATGGGCAACTACGGCGTCGATTCGAGAAATGCTAGAGGAGAGATGTAGGTATAATTGGCAGAAAGGAATAAGCTGAGAATAATAAACACCTTTTTAAGGAAGCGTAGCAACAGACAGTGGACCTGGAAAAGCCCTAATGGTGAAACAAGAAATGAAATTTACTTCATACTTTCCGCTGATCCCAGCATGGTGCAGGATGTAGAAGTGATAGGCAGGGTACAGTGCAGTGATCATAAGTGAGGGCTAGGATTCCCCTCAATTTGAAGAGAGAAAGAGTAAAATTGGTCAAGAAGAAACAGGTCAACCTAGAGGCAGTAAGTGTAAAAGCAAGCAAATTCAGCCTGGTACTTCCAAACAAATATGCAGCCTTATAACAGAGAGATAAAGATGACATAGAGGTAATGAATGAAACCATAACTAGGCTGGCTTCAGAGGCAGCAATTGAAGTGGCAGGCATGGGAAACAAGAGGTTAGGACCACGGAGAATTGACATTATACCGTGCAATCCACTGGTGAGGCTTACACATGGCTAAACAACGGCCATGTCATTGCTATAGAGGTTTCCCTGATATGAAGCAATACGGGGTCAGATTCCTAAACCATAAGGACATAGCGGGCAACATTGACGAATTCTACAGCATTAATGAGAGGGTAGCAGTAGTCGTAATCAAACTTAATAAGAGGTATAGATTAAATGTAGTACAAGCCTATGCTCCAACACCCAGTCACGACGATGAGGAAGTAGATCAGTTTTAGGAAGATGTTGAATTAGCGATGAGAAAAGTGCACACTCTGTATTTAGTAGTAATGGGTGACTTCAATGCAAAAGTGGGGAAAAAGCAGGCGGGTGAACAGGCAATTGGCAACTACGGCATCGATTCTAGAAACGCTTCAGCAGAGATGCTGGTAGAATTCGCAGAAAGGAATAAGCTGAGAATAATGAACACCTTTTTCAGCAAACGTAGCAACAGAAAGTGGACCTGAAAAAGCCGTAATGGTGAAACAAGAAATAAAATTGATTTCATACTTTCTGCCGATCCCAGGATAGTGCAGGATGTAGAAGTGATGGGTAGGGTAAAGTGCAGTGATCATAGGTTAGTGAGTGCTAGGATTCACCTCAATTTGAAGAGAGAAAGAGTAAAATTGGTCAAGAAAAGACAGGTCAACGTACAGGCTGTAAGGATAAAAGCATACAAATTCAGGCTGGTACTTGCAAACAAATATGCAGCCTTAGAACAGAGAGATGATGATGATGACATAGAGCTAATGAATGAAACCATAACGAGGCTGGCCTCAGAGGCAGCAATTGAAGTGGAAGGCAAGGCAACAAGGCAACCAGTAGGCAAGCTCTCTCTAGTAACAAAGGACCTAATAAAAAACGACAAAGAATGAAAGTGTCCAACTCAAGAGATAAGATAGAATTCGCTGAACTGTCAAAACTGATCAACTCAGCCTAAGTAAGTGATATTCGAAATTATAACGCGAGAAAGACTGAAGAAACCATAAAATATGAACGCAGCCTGAAATCAGTGAGAAAGCAAGTTGGCATAGGACAAACCAAGATGTACGCACTGAAATATAATTAAGCAGGGTAATATCATCAGCAATCTAAAAGATATAGTAAAAGAAGCAGAAGAATTCTATACTGACCTGTACAGTACCCAGAGGAGTCAGGATACCTCTATCAGAAACAGTAATGAACAGGATATAGAAACTCCTGCTATATCTAGCGATGAGGTCAGAAGGGCCTTGCAAGACATGAAACGAAGAAGAGTGGCAGGAGAAGATGGAAGAACAGTCGATTTAATCATAGATGGAGGAGACATAACGCTTAGAAAACTGGCGGCTCTTTATGCAAAGTGTCTATCGATTGCAAGGGTACCAGAAAACTGGAAGAATGCAAGCATTATACTAATCCACAATAAGGGAGACATTAAAGAATTGAAAAATTATAGGCCCATTAGCTTACTCCTAGTATTATATAAAATATTTACCAAAATAATCTCCAACAGAATAAGGACAACACTGGACTTTAGTCAACCAAGCGAGCAAGCAGGCTTCAGGAAAGGTTACTCTACAATGGATCACATCCATGTCATTAACCAGGTTATCGAGAAATCCACAGAGTACAATGAGCCTCTCTATATGGCTTTCATAGATTACGTACGATTCAGTAGAAATACCAGCAGCCATAGAGGCATTGCGTAATCAAGAAGTACAGACCGCTTACGTAAATACCGTGGAAAATATCTACAGAGATTCCACAGCCACCTTAATTCTACACAAGTAGGAAGATGCCTATAAAGACAGAGGTCAGACAAGGAGACAATCTCTCCAATGCTATTCACTGCGTGCTTAGAAGTATTGAAGCTATTAAACTAGGAAGGCTTAGGAGTAAAGATCGACGGCAAATACCTCAATAACCTTCGGTTTGCCGATGACATTGTTCTATTCAGCAACAATGCAGACGAGTTACCACAAATGATTGAGGACCTTAACAGAGAGAGCTAGTGTAAGAGTGGGGTTGAAGATTAATATACAGAAGACAAAGATAATAATGAATAGCCGGGCAAGGGAACAAGAGTTAAAGATCGCCAGTCAGCCTCTAGAGTCTATGAAGGAGTATGTTTACCTAAGTCAATTAATCACAGGGAACCCTGATCATGGGAAGGAAATTCGTAGAAGAATAAAAATGGGTTGGATCACAAACGGCGGACATTGTCAGCTGCTGACTGGAAGCTTACCATTATCATTGAAAAGGAAGGTGTACAATCAGTGCATTTTACCAGTGCTGATATATGGGGCAGAGACTTGGAGACTGAGAAAGAAGCTTGAGCGCAAAGAGCGATGGAACGAAGATTGCTAGGCATAACACTAAGAGACAGAAAGAGAGCGGTTTGGATCACACAACAAACGGGTATGGACGATATTCTAATTGACATCAAGAGAAAAAAAAATGGAACTAGGCAGGTCATTTAATGTGCCGGTTAGGTAACAGTTGGACCATTAGGATTGCAGAATGGGTACCAAGTGAAGGGAAACGCAGTCAAGGATGGCAGAAGACTAGGTGGAGCGATGAAATTAGCCTAGGAAATTTGTGGGCGCTAGTTTGGATCAGTTGGCACAGGGCAGGGGTAATTGGAGATCGCAGGGAGAGGCCTTCATCCTGCAGTGGACATAAAACAGGCTGATGATGATGATACAGCTGCAAATGCGCGACCGTTGTATTGCAGAAGTGCCACACAATGATAAATGTCACGAATGGTATGTATGCTCTAGAGTCACTAGAAAACGTGTTTCAGAGTATCGCATTCCTTCATCCTAGCACTGGACGCCAAATGCTGCAGTGCATGCTGGCGGAGACGCAAATGCCGTGTTCATTTGTTGGCGAGCTTGCTCAACTATTGGCGGCAACTGCCACTGTTTAGACCCTGTCTCAACGCTGGCGGCTGCAGTAGCCTGACTGAGACCAGCACATTTACCATGTACAACGTACCTTGTGGGTCTATTGAATTGGGCAAGAGAACTTCGTCCTAATCTCGTCAAAACACCCACACGTGGAACTTTTTGTTGGCATTTACTTGCTTCCTTAGCTAGATTTATCCTGGACTATTCGGGTGGCGTTTTGGCAATGCAATGGGTTGTGGGCAAAGTTGACGTGGTGAGCATGCTAGGGAAGGCGCACTTCGATTCGCAACTATTGGGGAATGCAGCATTGTTTTCAGGCACACTAAAGAATCTCAAGGGCTGCACGACAGCGGTATAGAAGCTGCGTAAAACGCTGGCGCAGTAACAGGCGGACTGGTAGAGCCAAACCGCTGAACGTTCTAAAATAAATCACATCACCTAATTGACCCTGCGCCAAAGCACAGAATAGACGCGGTACTACTCCGAATTTCTCATAAAGTTTACAAATTCCAGCTCATTCTACAATTTTGCGAATGTCGTATTGAGCTTTACAAAAAATAAATTCCGTTAGTGAATATTTTTTAAAGATGTTCAAAATTTGGGGCGGCGAGAGATTGCAAGAAAAAATTGTCATGTGCGAAATGCCATATACCACAAGAGTATACTTCTATCAACAAAGATTACTCAGATCAAGTTCCTGAAGCATGGCAACCTTAACAGCAGCAGAAGCACTGAGAAACCGACTGCTAATTCCTGTTCTTCCAAGATCATGCCTGCTGCTTGTGTGAAGCTTCTAAAGGTATAGAACTGTTTAGACTACTGAAGTGCATACGATGCAACAATGTAGGTGAATACATGCAATCCGCTTCTCACTCCCTTCTCTAATGCATAATCTTTTGTCAGCAGAATATTGCAATTTATGCATTATAACGTTATCAGGTTGGCAGCTAGGTATTCTGCGATATATACTATGCAGCGTATGGGCGTTACCCCATCAGGTCAGCCCGCACTGTAATGCGACAGCCGCGAGGGCCAAGAATCAAACTAGCGACATGGTACTCGTTCAGTAGTGAAATTTTGGCAGCACATTTATCACTAGTGCACGATTATGGCTGGTTTCAGATGCACATTCCACAGTCACGGCTACACGAAGTGATGTCAATTTAGACGTGTCGAAAAATTAATCAGTTTATATTGTTTGTTTTTACTAGCGCATTGTTCAGCAGTTCTTGGTTTTCGCACTAATACCGTAGAATTTTAATTTAATGAGGTTACATGAAGTTAAGTGGCCAACGAATTCTCACAAAATCCAACAAGCACACGAGGTGAGCGCTAAGCGACTCGGCTGCCAAAAAACCAATTGCCAAAGGCGCTGTGACCAGCTGACTCGCCTGCACCATCATCCGACTCCCCCATTCATTTGTGCGGCCCTGTGACGCCCCAGGCTACGTCAGCGTCAGCAACGCGTCGCGGTAAGGAGGTTGCGCAGACCAACGCGGCCTCCGAATTATCGCAATATCCATCTAGCATATTCAAAGTGCGCGCTGCTCCGCTCAGCCATCTGCAACAAATGACGCGCCTGCGCCGTTATCCGACTTCGCCACTCTCAAGAGCGGCCCTCTGTGGTATGCATGGTCACAGGCTGCGTCAGCAACACTTCAGCCAGTGCAGAGCAGCATCGCGGAAATGAGGTTGCGAGAAGCTACGCGGCCATCGTATTATCCAGACATCAAGCAAGCATACAAAGCGTGCGCTAATCAACTCGGTTGGCATGGGACCACTTGTCGAAGACGCTGTGACCACTGACGCCCCTGTGCGGCCATCCGTCTCCGCGACTCATAGGCGCGGCTGCGTCGATAAATCAGCCAATGCGTAGCGGCTCCGCAGCAAGGATGTTGCGTGAAGCCAAACGGCTACTAAATGATCGCAACATCGACCTACTCTATCTCAAGTAATTCGTAGCACTGTCGAAGGTATGAAGTGCAGTGCACACAGGCAATATATACTCAGCGAATCGTAGTTCCAGGCGTAGCTGTGATTATCGGCGGGATTAAGAAAATTTTATTTTTGCTTGGGACATAATACGTTACAGCGATACGTTTCATCTTAGGTAGACCCATTGCGCATACACATGGCATAGCACGATGCTGGTTACTGCCAGCAACCGTAAAATACTTAGCTGCGATTACGCAGTCAGTATGGTAGCGCACATACAGCCCAGACCGCCCGCTTAGATCTAAACACGTGCTTCTTACTAGCTCTTCGCCCTGACAGCAAGAAATAAATATCAATATCAGTCATCGCTTACACTTATACGACGCGGATGACAAAGTATTACGGTAAGTATGTTTTGTCAGCATACTGAAATCAGCCATTTGTTTTGAAGCTGCACCTACAGAGGTGGCGCCGAGTCGCAAAATTGGTTTGATTTCTAGTTAGCAGATGGTGCCACAGCATGGCATTTGGTGGCGAGTGAGTGCCAGATGCAGAAAGACGTTTGCCCTGCGGCAACTGTCTGTGGCAGCCAAGTCAAAGCTACGCTGCTGAAGCATAAATTTTAGAGCGCAGCTGTCGGCGAGCGTCAGCGTCTCTCATAACCAAGCGAACGAGCACAGCGAAGGATAATGAAAGAGTAAACGCGGAGTGCAGCAGGGGATGAAAGACGACGAGAGCAACGAAAGAGCGAGGATGAGGGCAGAGAAGGAGGGTATGGGAAAAGCCCGAGAAAAGCCTAGTGCCACGCAAGACGGGCTCTGTGACGACGATGGATACGATGGCGCCAGAGTAGCGCGCATCGTCTGTTCACCGACGAGTCCACCGATAGCATATATGGAAACAAATCGCTACATGAACGGAGGTCTGCCTGCAGCGGCTGCTGTGATTCGCACCCACGCATCACTCATTGCGCTGCTTCTCGCGATCTCCCGATTAGTGAGGCAGCTGGGCCACATTTCGCTCCATCTGCACCGTGCCTCACGAGGTTGTCCATGCCAGCCAATATATCGCGAAATAACACATACAGACATATAACACACATATAACACACATAACAATAACACACATATTTTTGCTGCACATCTGCATGTATAGTCCACAAATGTATAGGCAACTGGAAGCTACGTAGTGCAAAACAAACAGCATTAAGCATTATTATTATTATATTTATTTGTTCGAGATTGATTTCATAACAAAGGATAAGCTTACTTAGGAAAAGGATTTCCGTTTTTGTTGTTCCTAGGTTTCTGGTGTCTATGTCTGGTTGTCCTGGTCCTGTAAACTACCTCCAAAACGTCGGCTATACTTGGCTTAGTAACACAAAAGCAGAAGATCCACACGTGCATGCGTGTAGCTTTGGCTGCGCTGCAACATAAAGAACTGCTCAGAAGCATTAAGATGAAGAGAAGCCTCGCTGTCGCATTCACTCCACGCATACAATTAGCTCCATCAACAGTGGGGCATGTATCAACAGGATAGAAGGCAGACCCTGCGTAGACGTTGCGGCGCAGATGAAAACATATTGGGGGGCACTCAACCTTTCTATTGGCTAAGGAGTCCTGCAGCTTCAACAGTGCTGCAACGAACTACCGCGATGGAGTATAACATACGAAGCACGCGCAACATCTGCCCAACATAGACCTACACCGCGGCGCTACGTCACGAGAATGCACTGGCGCTACCTTCGGAAGCGACTTTCGCACGGTAGGCACTCCGCCGCCGAGCCGCCGCACATACCCCAGTAGCCTCTGGGCTTTGCGGGTGCTTGAGCTGTTCTATGTGTGCGGTCCTTATTCTATGGTTTGGCTAGGAAGGAAACAGTATGCCGGCGAGCTGCGCTGCGCCAAGACGCAAGAGGCTGAAGTTTTTATAGGTTTCCTGTTGATAAATACCATTGCAAGCAATGGACCAACGCAGTAAAAGGCGAAAGTAGAACTCCGATCCCAGGTCATCCATTATGCGTCTAACATTTCGTAAAGTTAAGCTTCTGTATTATTTTATGTGGTACACATTAGCCAACAAGGTGCTTAGAATTGTTAATGGCGTGCCATTACAATTTCTAAATGCACAGGGGAAAAGCAAGGTTAGGAGTAGCCTCGAATTCAGGTCGAGCGAGCAGATGCACCTCAAGTAACTTTACATTACCAGTGTAGACAGCCTAGCTCTCGTTCACATACGCAGGCGGCACAGTCACAGCTGCGTTAATTGCAGTGTAAATGTCATAAACGTGTGGGAAATAACATGTACAGAGTTGGTAATTCACGCAAGCGCGAATGAAAGCACAAATTCAGCAATGATTTAATCGTTGGAGCGTGATCCGGCGTACAACTTGCCCCGACAACCACCCAAACGATTTTTAAAAACAGACAAAACATGGCCACGGGGTGGACGCCAGAAGAACAACCAATTCCTCGATATCGCACAATGACCAGAGCGATCGGACGGCTACGGGCCACAGCGAAGATTGCACGGGCCTACACAGCTGGCGTCGCCGTTTGCCCGGTTCCTCACCGGTCCCATCACCCAGCCGAGGCGATCACTTCTATCATCGCTCGCAGCGATATATAGAAATCGTCTATAGTCTTTCAAATGAAACAGTAATTATTAGAACGAAATTATGTCGAATGTGGGAGTGTTTCATGAAGCAGCGGTCAGTACTAAACCACTGATATGATCGCCAGCAACGATCCGACGCCATTTCGCCTTGCAGACGGAAAGCAAACACCGACCGTATCAGTGAAGCAGCTCCGCTAGCTTGCAAGTAGTATGTTTCGTTTCTTATTCGCACTGGCGATACCAAGAAAAATTTATTTAAGTCCATGTTGATCGTGTAGTCAAAATAAGTATCGGCCGTGGTTGCAGCGGTCAGCGAGCTAGGCCTACCGTCTCGTTCAGCCGCATTTCGATGGGGACGCAATGCAAAAACGTGTAGGGGTGTGCGTACAGCAATTTTTGAGACCGCCTCATATACGAATCGAATATTGAGTAGTTTTCGAATAACGAACAGCCGTTAACACAGTAATTACAAAATGTTTATATCCTAGTATTCTTAAAGGGCCCCCTCACCAGGTCCCATAGCAGATTTTGGTTATACGCTGTGTCACGATCCACCCGGGCTTGCGAACTAGGGAGGGCTCGAGGCACCCTCCGTTAGACGCTCCGCAGCGTGGTGGTGATGAACGATAACAGACTACCGAGTAGCTGTGCTCATCGGTGTTTATTGAGTGCGGTGACCAATGTTGCCTACCGAGCTTGGCGGGCCAACAAAGATTAGGCCCAAGGGGGCATCACATGCTTCTTACACCCCCTTATCCCCATTTGTTAACTAAAAGAAACTAAAGTCCAAGTTCAGAGCATAATGCATTGCCGCCGTCCCAGCCAAGTCAACGGTGCCTGCTACCCAGGCAAGTAACGGTCCGGTGGCCTCCTCCGCCGTCGAGTAGAGTACTCCGCCTATGCACGGGTGTTGACAGCCTGGGTATGGCAATGCCGGGTGCTGCCCGACCCAGCCTCGCTCCGTCCGGAGGGACTGCAGTGGTTGGCCTTGTGAGTGGTGCCAGACCTGACACCAGCCCAACGAGCGCCGCACCAATGGCAATACTTGCCGCCTCCGAGGTGGGTTGTGCTCCGCTGGAAGCGACTAGTGTTGCCTCTAGTCCTCCTGCGGGCTGGAACTCTGGAGTGGCAGTCAAGGGTGCTGGCCAGGTCCCGAGGCGAGGCCTAACATGGTCTGCGTGTCTGTGCCACGTGGCCCCATCTGGCATGCAGACAAGCAGTAATGAGGCGCTGGCAGGAAACACCACCTGTCCGGCGGACCAGGACGGAAGTTCCTGGCAAAAACTGGAGCTCCCAATTCCGGCAAAGGCCTGGTACAGCACCCTTGGTCAGCAGCCTGCTTCTGCTTCAGAAGCACTGTGGATCGGAGGTCCGGATGCAAGATGTCCAAGGGTGTTTTGACCATCTGACCCAGCAGGAGCTCACAGGGGGCATAGCTAGTGACATCAGGGGTGTGGTCCGGTACTGAAACAGTATCCAGGCAATCTGCGTCCGGAAATACCCAGTCTGGCTCTTCTTGAGCTTGTCCTTGATGGTTTGCACCACCCGCTCGGCTGCACCGTTTGAAGCACGGTGGTACGGCTGAACCATCATCCGGCGGATTCCATTCTTCATGAGCCAGGCCAGGTACTCTGTGCTGGCGAAAGCAGGACCATTGTTGGACACGACGACGTCCGGCAACCCTTGGGCGGTGAAGACCTGTCGTAGCACTGCAATGGTCGCACCTGCTGACGGAGTGGTGACAGGTAGAATCTCCACCCAATCCGAAAAGGTGTCCACCACCACCAGGAAGTAATGGCCCTTGAAGGGTCCCACAAAATCCAAATGTAGGGGGGACCAGAGTCTCTGTGGGAACGACCAGGGGTGAATTCCACATGACGTGGGGCCCGCTGATGCTCCTGGCTGATTTGAGAGATCTGCACCATGTGAGCAATGTTCTGGTCCAGGCCAGGCCACCAAACATGGGACCGGGCCACCATCTTGGTCTTTTCCACGCCAGGATGACCCACGTGCAGCAACTGCAGGACCCTGGAACAGCGACTTTGAGGGATTACCACCCTGGAACCGCACAGTAGGCAGCCCTGCTGCAAGCTCAGCTCGGTGGCCTTGTGGCTGTAGGCCTGCTGAACCAATTCCGCCCCACGGGACACCACCTTGACCACCTGAGACAGGACTGGGTCCCGGCTAGTCTCTACCGCAGATCTGGAGAGTACCTCCGGGTATGCGTGCTCCAGCATGAACACTTCAGCAGGTTCTGGAACACCATCGGGCACCTCTGACAGGGGCAGGCGGTCAGGGCATCAGCAGGTTCCAGGTCTTTTCCGACACTGTAAACCAGCTTGTAACTAAGCTGCCAGCCTCAAGGCCCAGCGTACCACTCGAGGTGATGCCTGCACAGGAACTGCCTTGTCAGGCCCCGGCAGGGCCAACAGCGGCTTGTAGTTCGTGACCACCTCGAACTTCCGGCCCCACAGATACTGGTGGAAGCATTTGGCACCAAACATGAGGGCCAAGCCTACCTTTTCCAGCTGGCTTTAGCGTTGCTCTGCAGCATAAAGCCAGCAAGAAGCAAATGACACAGGGTGTTCCTGGCCATCCTTGTCCCGGTGCGCCAGGATGGCTCCTATGGCGTACGGCGACGCATCAACGGTCAGAACGACAGGCTTGGCAGGATCGAAGTGTACTAGCACTGGAGTCTTGGTGATTAGCTCCTTGCTGCGCTTGAAAGCCCAGTCCTGCTCTTTCTTCCAGACCCATTGCTGACCATTTCGAAGCAGAAGATGGAGCGCCTGGAGATGCTCCGACAGGTTCAGCAGGACACTCCTGTAGAAGTTGATGAGGCCGAAGCAGCTCTGAAGCTCCTTGTTCTAGGGCTTAGGCGCCTTGAGCACAGCATCAACATTGTGAGAAGCCGGGGCTAGGCCATCCTGGGAAATAGTACTCAACGCTGGGGGCCAGGAAAATGCACTTTCCAGCTTGAGCTTGAGGCCGGCGTCCTGCAGTCGTGCCAGGACTTTGTGCAGGCTTTGCAGGTGGTCCCCGTCGTAGCTGCCAGTAACCAGGATGTCATCCAAGTACACCGCCATGTGCCTCACGCCCCTGAACAGGTTGTCCATCTGCCTCTGAAATATGGCTGGTCCTGAGGCCATGCCAAATGGTAAGCGCGTGTACTGAAAGAGCCCATACTTCCGGGAGACATCCTGGAGCACCAGCTGCTGGTAAGCATCTCCAAGGTCGAGCTTGGTGAACTGTCCACCGGACAACGCTGACCAGAGATCTTCAATCCGGGGCAGCGGGTACTTCTCGACGGTAGCGACGGGGTTGATGGTAACCTCGAAATCCCCGCAAATCCTGACACTGCTGCCTCGCTTGAGGACTGGTACAATGGGAGCGGCCCATTCAGACGTCTTGACGGGCACCAGGATGCCCTCTCGCTGCAACTGTTGCAGCTCCTTCAGGGCGATTGGCAGTGGGCGAAGCTTGAAAAAAACGTGGCCGGGCTCCCTCAGGTACATAAATGCCAGCCACCGTGCCGGCAAATGTGACCACCCCTGGCAGGAACGGGGACTTGAACTCGGTCAGAAGGCTGGAGACGTCTTTCACCACATGCAGGCTGGCTTCCTGGTACTCTGGCAGACGAATGTCCAGTGCATGAATCCAGTTTTGGCCCAGCAGCGTCGGCGACGACCCCTTGGTTAAGTAGAGGGGAAGCGTTGCCTCCCTGTCGCCAAAGCGAACGTTGACCTGTGCCTGACCCTGGACCTGGGATAGCTGCCCAGAGTAGCTGCGCAGCATCACGCCCGAAGCCTCGACGGACTCGCCGGGGAAAGTGCGCTTGAAGAGTTTCTAGGCCATTACTAACACGCTGGCTTCTGTGTCGAGCTCCATGGAAATTGGGTGCCCGCAGACTTCGACTGTCAGCATGTACAGCGGCACAGACGACGGAACGAAGCCCGTGTGCCACATGCCGAAAATCGGCGGGTCCTCGGCCACGACGTGGAGCCTGGCCGCGGAAGAACGCGAGCCTGCTGCTGCACGCCCCCGCCGCGTACCCTTGCGACGGCTACCCTGGCCGCGGGCTTGTGTAGTACCTGCGCTTGAACCAGGCTGCTGCTGCTGTCCGTTGTTCGTCCTCCTCCTCGGCATCCCCGTGCCAGGTGCCCAGTTTTCCCGCACGTGAAGCATTGTGCTTTAGAGAACTGGCACTGTTAGGGGGAGTGGGCATCACCACAGCGACCGCAGGTACTGCCCTTTGTCACGAACTTGTTGACCGCCGCTTCCGCCGATGATGAGCCAGTCGCACGGGCAATCTCGCCGGCGTCCTTGGCGGCAGCTTCCATTGCCAGCGCTACCTTCACGGCGTCGTCCAGCGAGAGGTCGGGAAGCTTCAGGAGTCGCGTCTGCATGGCGAGGTTGTTGATGCCGCAGACGAAACGGTCCCGGAGCAGCGAGTCCAGTTGGTCGCCGAAGGCGCAAGCATTTGCTAACCCTCGTAGTGCAGCAACGAACTGCCCGAGGGTCTCTCCTTCCCGGCGGCTCCGGTTGTTGAAGCGGAAACGCTCCATTAGTGTGGACGGTGTTGCGTTGAAATGCGAGCACAGTATGGCGAGCAGCTAAACCAGCGTGTTAACATGCGGCGTGGCTGGTTTGAGAAGGTCGAGCAGGAGACTGAAGACCCGGGTCCCGCAGCCGGCCAGGGGAATGTCCTGCTGTTTGGCCTCGGGTGTGTTGTTTGCCGAGAAGAACACGTGGACTTGTTCCTCGTAAACTGGCCAGGCTCCTCGAGCGGCTCGAGCCTTCCGTACAGCGGCATGGCGGCAGCAACGGGGGGCGGTGTTTCGCCGTTCGCGGCGGCGTGGGAGATCCGTGGGTACTCGTCGCCAGTGGCACGATCCGCTCGGGTTCGTAACGAGGGAAGGCTCAAAGCACTCTCTGTTAGACAGACGCTTGGCAGCGTGGTGGTGATGAACGATGACTGCCGCCGAGCAGCTGTCCAGCTGTACTCGCCGGTGTTACAGTGGCTAGAACTGTACCGGTGTTTATTTGGTGCGGTGACCAATGTAGCCTACCGAGCCTGGCGGGCCGACGAAGATTACGCCCGAGGGGGCGTCACATGCTTGTTACACGCTGGAAGTTGTTACGTTTCCTCTAGGGAGCATTCTGCAGCAATTTTTTTTTCAGATCGGCTTATTAATAGCCGAGATAGAAATATTTCAGTGCCGCGAACCCATGATTTCAGCAGGCGGGCTCCACTACCAAGCAAGACGCTCTCTCCACTCGCCCCGTCTAGCCTACGCAAGCGAAATTCTTTCCCTGCGTTCTCCCATGCCGGACCTCGAGGATTGCGTTACGCATACGTCACAGGCCCCGCCTTCATGTTTTCTTTTTTTGTTGTTCCTCCCCTTTTTTTTTTCGGCGCTGCGCACTTCCGCCGACGGCGTCAGCGCGAGCTGTTGTCTCGTTCTCGCAGCGCACGATTTTGCGCGCTGTGCACAAGGAAACATGGCTAGCGGTATACTTCAGTGCTACACGAATACTGAGGCAGAACAAGCGGATCGCAGAGCGTGATCACGCGCTGGAACACGGTAGAAAATGGCATAGTTTCGGTACCTACGCACTTAACCGCACGACCGTGGGAACAAGCAGACGAAGCGTAGGTATGTACATCTCTCTTGCTTCGGTGCGAAGTAAAAAAAAAAAACAAAAAACACACGCAGACATTCCGTTTGTGTGGTCTATTATTTTTCTAAATTTCAATTCGTCAATTCAAGCAACAGATCGCACAGATAACATATGTGGTCTTGAATAATTCTCGAAGTCACTTGTCACCACGAGCGATGCGACACTGCGGACACGATTACGTAGGCGCAGGGGCACGATTACGTCACCGTCCAGCGTGGCGGCCGCGAGTGAAGAGGGAAACGGTGTTCGGATTGAAATTTCAGATTTTTCCGCGGAGCGTAGCGATGTAATACTTTGCAGACACGATTGTTATCGCGCAATGTATGCTCTGCGCTTGTCAGCTCAAAATGGCCAGACCCTTTAAAGGTAGCAAGTTTCTGTCATTGTGTAGCACTTTATGAAGCGTTGTTTATTAAAAAAATTGCACAGATATTCTGAGAATCGTCTACAGATGCGCAAGCATTCTTTCGCTTGGCTGTTACTTTTTGATTTTGTTTCCCAAATTTCAGTTGGCCCACCCCCAAATTTCAACTTGACCCACCCCCGAATTTCAAGTTGATCCACCCCAATTTTCAATTGGCCTACCCCAAAATATCAAGTTGGCCCACCCCCAAATTTTAGTTGGCCCGCCCCTACTACAAGCTCTCCCATGCATTTTCTATGGAGCCCTGCGCATCCCTATGGGTAAGATGTCAGGTTTTTCGTGTTACGGGCACGATTTTGCTAACAAAATTATCTCATCAAATTCTTTTTTTTTTCAATTGTTCCTTCTCGCTTATAAACCTACCAATCATCGACACTTACACTATTATAATGATGAAATGTCTTCGCAGATGACGCATTTTTGTGCAGATACAAGGCACTACACTTATCGCGTGGCATACAGATTTTGCTGGGGTACTTATCAAAGAATGCTTACGCTATAAAACACAAATAGATAATTCGGAGCAAACAAGTACTTTTTTCGCATGCACATGACTCTTCAGAGAGTACGAATGATCGCTGTACAGCCTTTAAAGTATGGCTACCTAAGCGACGCAGCCTGCTCTAGCACACAAGTTCTCACGTTTTATGTCTATACTATGCCCGCGGAGGTGAAAATTTACCGCACTTTCGCTCGAATTTTTTTATTTAAGTTGCGTGCACGTTAAAGAACCGGTAGTCAAAATTAATCCGGGGTCCCCCACTACCGCATCCCTCATAACCAAGCCGTGATCTTAGAACCGCCAAAAAAGAAAAAGAGGCGCCATCCTAGCGTGCAAGCGGCGGCGGTGAATGTGGGCGGAGCCTACGCCACGGCGCTGTAGGGCCTAGAATATATCGACGGCACCCACCGTTGTTTACAGACATTGTGTAGGTATACAGTATACGGAACACGAGCCAATTCGACGCAGTCGGAACGGAACCGGCTTCTGAAGGCGCTGTGACCACCTGACGCACCTGTGCAGTCATGCGGCTTCGCCACTGATAGGTGCGACCCCGTGTGACGTCAGAGGTCGCGTCAGCGACTCCTCAACCAATACGGCACGATGTTGCGGTGCGGAAGAGCTTGCGCGAAGCAATGTTGCCACCGAAATATCGCTCGGAGTAACTCGGCAAAGACAGCTCTATATTCTGATGAACATGAACCGTGAATAATATTCTAACCGAAGCGATTTATCAGTAACAATTTTGTCAGTGAAGGTTGGTTGGTGACGTTCCACACCCCTCACGGCAGCATAACGTTGTCGAACCTTTTCAGCACGTACACCATGTTGCTTTGCCAACTCTTCGCTAAGGATCCATTCTGACGGCATTTTAGTGCCACGCGGGCCACCGCCGCGATCCTTGTGGAGCCACACAATCTCAGCAACAAGGGGACCTGGTAGACGCTGGCCCAGCTTTCCTCCCCCCAGTGACCCAATTTTGCTCCGCTGGCCCTATCCTCGCAGATGCCATTCCCTCTCTGTGCGCCCTTCGCCTCTTAGTGTGACATCATTCGGTTAGATGCGGAAAACCTGTCACCACAGGCAAAGAAAGCTATTCGCTTGAACAAATGTGTAGGGACACCCGGAGAAAAGTTTCGCCCTAAATAGCAGCATCTGGCCGGAGAACAAGGTTGACGACGACGTTGAGCCGCCAGCTCGTCGTCGCAGGCTCGCTGAAGAGAATTATCCGTGTGGGCACAGTTATTTCAGCATAGAGTCTCCGTGCTCTACGTTTTTCAGGATACTTCTGCGAGGAAAACGTAACTACGCAACAGCAACAGATTCCGCGAAATTTGGCTCAAATGTCATCGCAAGTTAGCGCTCTATTACAAAATAGCAAATCAATCTCATTTAGCTGAAGTCTTGCCACTGGTTCAGTGTACATGCAGCCTTCTCGCACAATCCCCGAAGCCACTCAACTAAATAATTTTTTAAAACATCGTTGCAGATAGAGGCTCCTTTTAAGGAGACTTACAGATAAAGTTTCTTTTTTAGAGAGCCATAAAAACAAAACCAACGGACCAACAGCGCCACCAAGACTAACAGGCAAGTAATAAAAATGAAAGGCTTTTTTCTGGTCATACTCAGCAAGAACAATTGAAAGCAGAATTCACGCGAAAGTTGTGAAAATGCAGCCGAAACATTAATTTAAAAAATTCCCCGCGCCAATTAAGCAGCGTGCATTTTTCCTCTAAGCGAAGGGGCGCAGGAGTCGCCATTGTCACTCGGAACGGTACCATAGAGTCCTCGTGGACAGCAAGCATGCCTGTTCTAAAGGAAGCCATGAGCAAGTTGAGTATTAACAGCACTAGTAGCGCCGATGACAGTGACCGAAATGCCCTGGAAATCGCTAACGAGGCCTGCGGAATCCGCGATGTCTGGGCATGCAATCTCGAAGAAGAGTTCTGCACCATCAGGGACCTCGTCCAGAAGTACAACTACATCGCCATGGACACAGAGTTCCCAGGTGTGGTAGCGCAGCCCATAGGGAAATTCCGAAGCATCACCGACTATCAATACCAGATGCTGCGCTGCAATGTTGACCTGCTCAAAATTATCCAGCTGGGTGTCACTTTTCTCGACGAAAACGGCAACAAGCCCATAAATTTCTCTACCTGGCAATTCAACTTCAAGTTCAGCCTAGCGAAAGACATGTTCGCACAGGATTCCATCGACCTGCTCATCAACTCTGGCATCCAGTTTAGCAGGCACGAGACGGAAGGCATAGACCCGTACGAGTTTGCCCAACTGCTCATGACTTCGGGGGTGGTTCTCTCAGACGACGTCAAGTGGCTCACTTTTCACAGCGGCTACGATTTCGGCTACCTGTTGAAGGTGTTGACCGGTGAGAACCTGCCTGCGGACGAGAACGACTTCTTTGAGCTGCTTCAACTATACTTTCCATGCATATACGATGTTAAGTACCTTATGAAGAGTTGCAGAAGCCTGAGAGGAGGCCTGCAGGAGGTGGCTGGGCAGCTCCAGCTAGAAAGAATCGGGCCACAACACCAAGCAGGCAGTGACAGCTTGCTCACTGGTGCGGCCTTTTTCAAGATCCGAAAGGTGTTCTTTCAAGACAAGATGGACGACGAGAAATTCAGCGGGTTCCTGTACGGTCTGGGCGCGTCGTGCAGCACAAACGATAACCAAATGTTCGAAGTCCATGTAAACCCTAACCACGTGGCTCGGATCCTAACGGGGACTCCTCCTACCGTCGTCTATACCACACCCATCACCAGGAATTTTTTACCATGACAACCTTCGGCATCCTGCCACTACTGGACTCGCTTGCTCTTCACGAGCCCAGCCATTCTGTGCAGACTCTTGAGTGCTCAATTGGGACTGCTAGTGTGTGCGTGTGTTTAGTTTGCCTCTCGTTGTTTCTCCATCCTTTTATCTCCGTTAGTCTGCACGGTTTGCCTTCTTTCATAATATCTTTCAACCTCTATCATTACTGTCATGAGAAAATAAAATTGTTTGTTTTTGGAATAACAAATGTGTCAGTCGTCGTGCGGATGCCGCAGCTCCCCCCCCCCCATAGAGTTTCCTACTAAGTTTACTAGAGGGAATTCTGGCGCTGTGATCGTTCAGCTACCATGAGAATCAATCTATGAACTTCGATGGGAATTCCGTTTAGTACACGGGTGTGTTTAACCATGGAGAAGGAAAAATACCAGGAGGAAGCATGACGTCATTCAGCTAGCTACGGTAGGTCAACCTCCTCTCGCGCCCATGTCATGAGTTTCATACAATAATTACTAGCGGGAACTCTGGCGCTAGCGTCTACGGGAGCTGCATCAAGGCGGTTCAGCCAGCACGGGAATTACGGGATTTGCCTAAACTTTGTCCTTCTGGCTTCAAATGGCTCCACGACTTGGTACATTCGTCACTTTCAACAAATTACAGTGTATTAATCAATTACATAAATATTATTAAAATAGTCCGATGGCAGGATTCGAACACAGGGCCTCTAGCACTGAAGCCCGATACTGAAACCATTAGGCCACGGAAGCATGCATCGGCAAGCAGCATAGGACGCCCTTGTGAATTTATCGCGGGCAAGCAAGCATGTTCAGACGCTTGGCGCGCTTCAATATGGCCACCTCGACAGGGTGAGCCGCTGCAATTAGTAGCGATTGTGCGTGTTCGCAGAGTATTCTGCACTTGGAAAAGTACAGATCGCTTTGAAATTTAGTACAATGAAGGCAGATAAAGCGTAATAAAGAAAGTCACAAGAACGTCTGGCTCCACATGTACAAAGAGTTTCGTCCAATCTTTCCCAAATGATACTTGAGAGACAAGTTGGCGCTGTTTTCAAGATCCGTTCTGGGTTTCTTGACCCATTAGACTTAACAAAAACAGCCGCATTAGCTGTACATGGCCTCCGAGATTATCAGCGCTATGTGCTAACAATCTCTGAGACCAACAATATACACCGAAAGTAATGCTCACTTCTTACGTAGCAAATGACTAAACGGCTTTCGTTTAGTCCCAGGCAGCTTCGACGACGGAGTATTATGGGTAACCTTGCGGAGTTTTCGAGATTGCTTCTCGTTTCGAACGCGTCGAAGCCAGCTTTCCTAGAGTTATTGTATATGCTACCAAAGGCACTACCTTTGGTAGCATATACAGTAACTCTAAGCCTTCCGGGATGGCAGCGCCACGCCGGGAGGTAGGCGCGACGGGATCTGGCCTCTGATTTCAGATCTCGGAGGCTATGGTCGACAGCTTGTACTGATTACGCCGCGGATCGGCAAACATTGAAAGTACAAATACAACGCGTTCCCTGCTTACACTGCGCTGTCTATCGCACTTTTATGACGCACACACAGAGCTTGGTGAATAGATGGAATCACTTAGAGTATATATGTATGCAAAACTTGAAGCGTAATGGAACAACGTCCCGTGCGGAAACTACGCTATCACGCTATACTTAAACTCGGTTCTTGCAAAGTTCATTTGCAAAACGGTAACGCTGTGACTCTTAACCCCGCTATTACGCTAAAGTTAAACTAAAGCTGTCTAATGTCTGTAAGTCGCAAGAGGCGCCACCAAATAACAGGTCCCCCGTACGGACACGACGTAACGGCAGCAGTGATGTTCCCAGGAAGGCGGATTCATGAAGTTATGATCAGACAGCAAAGAAAGATATTGAATTAGATCACCTGGATAAAAGAAAGAAAAAAATGACAACCATTGCTATCTGTGAAGATGGAATGGCAGCGAAAGCTGACGACAGTCAAAGATCTCAAACGAAGAGCAAAGTGATTTCGCTGCTATTCCATCTTCATAGGAATGGGTCACTTTTTGCGTTGCGAGTCTGGCATCGTTGCTCGTTCGGAGGTGCCCGGGCTGAGTATTTCCAATTGCTAGTAGGTACAGCGGGGCGTGGCACTTGCGGAGACGACGGACGTTTGCGCGCATGCGCGAGTAAGAGCGGGTGCGAGAGAGGAAATGTGGCTCCTTGAATATACGACTCTGCCTAGGCACTACGGAATATTTCTTAGCGTGTGTTGTATGCGCTTGTCCCTAGGCGTGCCGGCAGAAGTCGCGGGGCGGCTCGACGCAATTGCCTTTATTCAATCGTGTTTTTACTAATTAAAACAACGTGTCATTATTTCGCATTATCGGCGGCGCTTCCGGGACACCAAAGCAGGAACGGGGACATCAAAGCTAGAACCAGGACTGGTCCGTGGGTTGGGCGAGGTCTGCGCGTGCCATGGGAGTATAAGATCGCGGACAGCCAATTTTTTTATGCGAACACCCCCTGGCACGATTCGGCCTCCGCGGCCCCAACCCACGGGCCGCCCTGCTTCCAGCTTTGATCCCCCGCTACCGCTTGGGTGCCCCGGAGATACTGCACCGCCTGCTTTATAACCTCAGGTGCTGTCCTGAGGCCTCCGTTTGTTGGTTACATGTGCCCTCATGGAGCAGTGCTTGTAAAAAATGCAATCTGTCGCCGCGACTAAAAAAGCGACCCGCGACTTATACAACACCAGACAGAACCTTGCCCCTTCAAACACAGCGATCATCAAATGAGGCGTCCGTGCCCACTGCCTCACCACGCGGGCAGCCAGCGGCGAAGCGTAAACTGGACCGCAATCCGCAATGCCGGCGCGGAGCGTAAACTGGACCGCACTCCGCAATGCCGGCATGCCTAGGGGACAAACGCATACAACATGCGTTAAGAAGCCTCCGTTGTGCCTAGGCAGACTCACATATTCAAGGAGCAAAGGCCCCCAGATTTTCTCTCTCGCACCCGCTCTTACTCGCGACTGCGCAGAAACGTCGAGCGCCGTGAAAAGCGCCACCCGCTGTACCTACTAGCAATTGTAAAAGCAAGGGAACCGAGCGACAGGTACCTGTTATGTTCCCTGCACTTTACAGAAAATGATTATAAAAAGAACACGAAGCTTACGCTCCTGCTTCCGACTGCAGTACCGACCGTGTTTTGCAAATACCCACAGTACCTTTCCACAAAAATCCACAGTACCACAGAATTTCTAACGCTATGGTCTGATGCAGAAGCAGATCTTGAACTAGCAGCAGTAGCCTTTTCTGGCCGGGTACATTGTACGAGCTTGTGAAGCTAAGGTATGAACAGTTTTTTTTTTTTTTTTTGTAGTGGACACAAGTCTTGTTTTAAATTTAGCTTAATGTTTGTGACCTTAATGTGAGTGCTTCTGGAAATTCCGAAGCCTGTGAATTACTTTGCGCTGCATAACTTTATACCGTTACGACTCTTTGAGCAGAACCCTTCCTTACCACAATCAAGTTGTTGCTTTATGAAACATTTGACACTGCTTTTTCAGGTGCCAGACGAATTGTACAAGACCCTACTGGAAGCACCAGAACCAACCAGGCCACTCTACGGGCTGATAGCAAATATGGACAGTGGAGGCTTGGCATACCCTAAAATGGAATTGTTAAGCTTTGCCAGCTGACTTGCACCTTCGTTCAACGGGTCATGAAGACAGACTATATTCGAAAAAGCAGCAATATGTGCCACGTCTTGATGCCAGCATTACTTTCACATTTCACACAGTGTCGGCAGTTAATGTGTGGGACAAAGGACCATGCTCACACTGAGGAGCTTTGCAAAATATTCTTGAGGAAGTTGCTGCGGCCCCTCTTAGCTAACTGGGCTGGGAATGTTAATTCAACAGTGGATCAACTTTAGAGATTGTCGCATAAACTTCTCTCAAGGAAGGTTCTCCGTTTGTGAATATATTCTTCCTTGCTTATGACAATGCAATAAAAGTATCAAGCTGCTGGCTGAAGCACTTTTTGCACTTTTCTTGGCTGCAGCTGCACTTGTAAACTTCCGACAACTTCACCTGTATTGAATTGTTTGTTTCAATTAATGACTTAAATGTGGACATCTAGGCACGTAGCCAGATTTTTTTTTTTTTTTTTGACAGGGCGTGAGGTGATTTTGATGCCAAGCAGGATGGGGAGGGGGGAGGCACTGTTGGGCGAGTCATACTTGTCACGAACACTGGCGAGAGGAAAAGTTAAACTTCGTTAAAATGGGCGCACTCCTTAGATAAGCTCCAGCATCACTCAATACGCTTCGTCTTGATGAGAAACAATCTACTGATTATTTGCAATCAAAAGCGTTTCTATTTCATCTAGGTTAGTTTGCATTACTTGGGAAACTCGGTACAAGTTCTCCCTATGTAAAGTTTTTACTTTGCGTACTTGTTCACGAGAAGTGAATAAAGTATTGATAGATTGCTTCAAGCAGAACCTCTCGATGTAAGTACGTTACCCGGTCGTGCATCGTACGGGCAACCGTCACGGATAGCGTTCAGGCGTATTCTAGAACAGATTTCCACCCCTGTGACAATCTGTTGGCGTTTGCGGCGTAATCAGCAACTCTAATGACGACTTTACCTGCAATTTCCAAATAAAGAACGCATTATTTACGCCTTGACTGGAGTGAAGTTCGCGCGTGTCGACGCAGCTGTGAAGGCGCTCACTATCAGCAGCCGTCCCCGAGCAGGGCTGCCGCAGCGGGCGCACGGAAAACTAGGCCCGACACGCCGATCAGGCGCGACGCAGCGGGTCGCACCCTGTGCTTTTGCATCGAGCGGCCGTGAAAAAATATATCGGCACGCGCAGTTAGGTTTGCTGGAAGGTAAAGCGCCACGCCAAACTTCTTTAGAGCCACACGCAGTCAAATGTTAGGAAGCCAGGTTTTTCTACGCACGCAACGTAATCTCGCAATAATTTTGTCAGCTATGGCTTGTCATGGGAGAAGGAGATGACATGTAACGTGGGAAAGAGCTTCGCTGCACAACCGCCGGGTTAGAGGGGGCGCAGCGCGGGCGTCGTCCCTAAATTAGTCGTCCCTCTAGCCCGGCCCTGGCTGTACATCCACTTTCGCAGAGTGTAATGGAGGCGGCTTTTATTTATTTATTTTTGCGTGAAGTGCGTAAAGACTCGAATCACAACTCACCTACTGCCCGCGGAGTGATGGGGACGCGAATAGGAAAGGACGTCACGACATTAACCACCGATAAACACGAAGGATTGCAAACACTGGCCGGTACGCGAAACCACAAATGAGAGAGACCCGCCGCGGAAGCCCAGTGGCTACGGCGTTGCGCTACTGTGCTCGATGCGGTGGCCGAGATCGTCCCGCGGCCGCATTCCGACGAGGACGGAATGGCAGTGCAGAAACGCTCGTGTACCACGCACTGGGTGCACACTGAAGAATCCCAGGTGGTCAAAACTGATCTGGAGACACCCCCCCTACGGCGTGCCTCGTAATCAAATCGCCGGTTTTGACACGTAAAAACTAAAATTTAATTGAACTAACAATTTAAAGACTCTACGTGACGATGGACGCGCAGCCTTGGGCGCACGCGCGTACCAGCAGCGCTGCGCCATGAAGCGCTACAGTCAACTAGAACGTTACCATGCCGTACTGTAGCCGCCGCTGGAAACTGAGCCCGTCGTGAAATGCCATGCACACACCCCGCATTCGGCGCAAAAAGCGTAAGAATCGTAGCCAGCCCAGACTCAACAAATTCGTCACGCGCCCCGCTCCGTACGTGCACTGTCAAGCACGGTGGCGCCCAACTATAGTGCCTAGAATATACTAGGCACTATAGCCCAACGACGAAACAAGGCGCGCCACCGGCGCATCCGCCAACTGACGACAAATGCGTTGCGTACAGATCGTAGGGGGGGGAAACGCGTGCTAGCAATGCTCCAACAAGGCCCACGGAGGTCACTGCTACCAGAGGACACTTACGGCTACGGAAAGACAGCCCCTTCGAGTGTCCGTGCGTCCGGAACGTTCGTCCGCGCGCACCGGCGAGACGCTCAGTCTGTGCGTCACGTTATCAAACCTAACCACGCTTCAGTGGTGGCGCCCTCGGAAATAAAAACACCGATCTTAGAGGCTATGCTTTTGACACTTGTATGCGGCGGAACTGATTGAGGGAGCCGTAAACGCGTCACAGACGTTTGGTTTCGAACACCGGTTATAAGAGCAAAATTTTAATCACGCAAGTTGTAACGCCATCTTTTGTAAAATCACACAAACTAATAAGACGTTAAAATGTTAAAGGAAAACGTAAATTGCTCTGTAGTTCTTTATTATAGCAAGCGCAAAAACAAGCAATCAAACTAGATATTAAATAAAGGCGTTTATTTTTCATCCATGTTCTTCATCTGATAGGCGATCTGATGCGAACCGCACCGCGCCTGCGAAAAGACACCCACGTGACCTGCTTCTCGGCCGTGCAGCCGTATGTGTGATCAAAGTTTGTTCTTTATTCTATGGTTAAATTATATGCGAGAATTGGAGCCCACACGGCAGGTTCTCGACAGAACGCTCTGCAAAACAACCACTTGAGTTGTTCCGTTTGACACAAGTGGCACATACATACCTTTGACGTAGGCGTAATCGGCCAAGGGAAAACTCAAATCCGAGAAAGCGAAGTTAGCTAATAAAAAGGCGAGGAAGCACCAGGGTTTCGCTGGGAGTTGAACTGGTTGCTGGCGCCATATTTTGTCACGATTCACTTCATTTTACATCCGTTTCTTACCACCCGTCGCGTCGAGCGGCCCATATCCCTGCGATAGACGCACGACGTGACGTCCAAGTGAATGGCGATCGAACAGTGATGAAAAGAATATGAATAAGGAAATGGAATGTTAAAACGGTTAAGTACCCTGCATGATGTATGCTGATCCCGATCGATGCCGCACATACCTAAGCAATTTTGAAAATGCCTTACAATTCGTTTCTCACTGCCAAGGACGAGGTATATCAATCGGTAACATCAAAGTTCTAAAAATTAAGAGGAAGCTTTAGCTCGAGTGCTCCTATCTAAATACATGTAAAAGGAGAATTCGTTTTTCTCGGCAACCACTGCACCAAATTTGACGAGGTTTGTTGCATTTAAAAGACAAACTTAAAATCTAGTGACTGTTGGTTTCGAATTTGAGTTAGGTTGTCAATTTTTCATTAAAAATTGGCAAAAATCGACAATTTTCAGAAAACGATACTATCAAGTTTACAACTCTTTAACTCAACCACTAAAAATGATAATACAATTCTGTGAATTGCATCTAATAGTACATCTAAAGCAGACAAAATTGATATGTTACATATGAATATGAAAAAAATTAATCGTAGGGAAATACAACTTTTGCAAAACCGTTGTAACCAACCTAACAAATTCACGTAAGACGTAAAATGACATATCGAATTTGTCCGCTTTGAATGATCTAATGGATGCCGTTTACAGAAACGCGATATCAGTTCTTAATGCCGAGCTATGAATTTGTAAACTTCGTGCTTCAATTTTTTTCAAACGGTCAAATATTTCAAAATCGTTTTAAGAAAATTCAAGCCCTAAATCGAAATTCCGCTTCCAACAGTCACTAGAATTTAACTTTCTCTCTCAAATGCAGCAAATTTCATTAAAATCGGTCCAGGGGTTATCTCAGAAAAACGTTTTTGCGTTTTACATGTATTTGAATAGGCCGCGTCGGAGTTGGGCCCGAGCTAAAGCTTCCTCTTAAATTCTGGGGTTTTACGTGCGAGGACCACGATTTGATTATGAGGCCCGCCGTAGTGGGGGACTGCGGATTAATTGTCACCACCTAGGGTTCTTTAACGCGTGCACCCAATGCACTGTACACGGGCGTTCTTGAATTTCACACCCATCGAGATATGCGACCGCCGCGGCCGGGATTCGAACCCGCGCCCCTTCGGGCTTAGTATAGCGCAACGTCATAGCCACTACACGGCTATCAAAGTTCTAATAAAGCACATTAATATGCCCTCGATCTGCCTCCAGCGAGAACCTCCCGATTCAGTGCTCCGGTTCGAATTTCACCCAGCGCAGTGGCTCATGCAGAGCATTGCGCTTCAGCTGGGCACGGTATAGCGGGTTCGACTCCTGGCTGCCATAGACTGCATACATGTATGGGGACGGAATGCAGTGACATTTGTGTACCGCGCTTTGGATAAACGCGTACATTTCGATGTAACTCAATGCAGCAATTGCGCAAGTAATGAATTATTAAACTATAACTTTTTAACCGAAAGAGAGCAGGTCGGCCATCAATCCCAATATAAGACTGTACGTCATATGCAAGTTCATAAATATACTTGCAGACATGCATAAAAGCTAGCTCATGCTCCTACTTCCTGCAGTGTAATGAATGCCAGTCAATTTCACCCAGAAAACCGACAATAAAAGACCGAGAAAAGCACAACTTTCACGCACTTAGCAGACGCCGATAGGCGACTTATTTTTTACGCCTCACCGCCCGGCGAGCATGAAGCGCGCGTCGTTATCAAGAGGGGATCTCGATCGCTTTTCACGTTCGCGCGACGCTGAGGCGTAAACACGCCAATCGTGGGCGTCTGCTAACTACGCTCATTTCAGTTTCGGTTTTCGGGATCAAATTCAGCGGAATTCATTACGCTGCAGAAATTAGAAGCGTCAGATTTTGGCCATGTCTGGAATAGCTTACGAACTCTTGGGATGACTGGAACTTTTCGGTTTCATTATTTCTTCTACATCGAGTCATTTCGACATCTATGTGGCAAAGTAATCCCGAGTAAATCCCCTAATTATCCCATCTTTCCAGGTCTTTAAGGGGCTTCGCACCTATTTTCTGAAACACCCCGTGTAACCAGAAGAGAAATCTCGTTTGCTACTCTACATTGCGGGTGGATATAGGGTAGAAAGATAAGAAGGAAACGGAGGGAGAAAAACAGCCCATGCACAAATCACAGGACAGAATCGGTATAATTACTTCCACATGCATATTTGCTACAAATGCACATAGGCAGTCAGTTGATGCCAGACAGTCCGCGCCGACTGATCCCTGATGTTGCTTTTCAAATTCAATTTATTTCAATGTAAACGTTTGTTTCATGCGCAATTAATTTTCTCCACTTCTTTGCTATCAGACTGCAGCACCAACTCAAGGACTAATCGTTTCCCTAAAGCTACATGCCTACGTCACGCAACTAGTGCATGCAAAACAAATGGATTTTGATGACTGCCGCGCTGCGCGTCAAAAAAGAAATATCGCAATACGGCATTTACAATTTATGCAGAGATATAACTCTGGCCTCGTCCCCAATCCTCCGAGCTTCTATAGCATCGTAAAACCCTTCCGTGCGCATGTTTTTTTTCTTCTTTTTTTTCGCAGCACGGTACGCTCAATCTCTCAAAACCCAACTCAGTTCTTTTGCGATGCCTACCGGCTTGTCATATATATATATGCGTGGTTTAAGCGGATTTGCGCAAATGCCGCCTGATGTACGTACTGAAGACAGCGCAACAGAGATCAAGACGTCGGCGCAAGCGCTTGTTTTTTTTTTTCCGCTGTCACGCTTTCGATGACCTAATATCGCGCATTACAGCGTACTGCAGTGCCCTGCAGAGCAGCAAAGATCGGTTTCGCAGAGCGCAAAACGAAAGTGAAGACAAGGGATGCATAGCAAGAACGATTTACTGTAGGAACTGTATATTCTAAGGAGCAGACAATTTAATACATTTTTTTTACTTGCACGTAGTTTTATTTCATATACAGTCTAATATACGCAAAAGAATAACAAAATTTAAGAGCGTAGGATTACATAAAAACCAAGCAACGCTGTACAGTAAACATCTACAATTGTTAGGCAACCCTCAAATACTAAAACTTATTAGCGCACAATTAATACAAGTTGCAAAAGAAAAATTACAAACTACAAAAATGCATAAATGTATATCAATTACTAGTACAAACACGCTTACATAATTAAACTTTATATCAAAAGTCTGGCAACGCTTAATATTTTGTGAAAGTCTGACCACCAAACATGCCACTCTAGTCTGTGACGTCAGGTCGTCGGAAAAAACATACCGAAACAGTTAACCACGACAAAATGCAATGCAATTATTAGCATTGACAGGATGACAGGATGTTATAAGAACAACTACTTACCCAAATACTAATAATTTAGTGTAACATTAAAATCTGGCAACAATACAATTCAGTGAAAGTCTGGCTACAACTCAACATGATATATTTTCGTGTGAGTATATAAAATTGCTTAAAATAGCTGCAAATTAAATATTTTTTTTTACTGTTGTATGTTGCATTTAGTTCATATAATCTCAAATAAAACATTTCGTGCACATGTAACTAATAATGTTCGTCACAAAATACTCGCCACACAGTTTTAACACAAAAACCTGGCAACTGTTTGTCAATGTTGCTAGACGCACAACAAGAGAGCGACAATTCTGTAGTTCTTGCAAGGTTACACATGCAGTCCCAAAATGTCATTAGTTCAAGTAAATTCTCAGTAATATTCTCTCTGAGATCTGCATTTTATGCAGCAATCTCATAGTTTTGCTGCTGCCTTCATGCTTGTTTTTTTCGTAAAATACTCAGGTGCGCTCAGGTGAAAACACCGCGCATATAGTAAGAAAAAAGAAGTCAGAAAATGAATGAACGTTTAGTAGTGCAGCGCGTTTTAATTATTGCACATCATTTGTTACGTTGGCTTCACAGTTTGACTGCTTGGTCATAGAGAATGGCTTGGTCGGCTAGGATATGGCCACATGGCTTCGGATGCCGACCAGCTGTGGACCATCAACGACTCGAGTCCACCCACTTTCCTCCATGGTTAGCCCCAGTGGTTAGAATCGTGCCGATGTGCGAGACGTGCCCGGAACATTCAAAGAAACCTCTGTAGCTTGCGGGAAGATATGAGGAGTACTGTCACGGAGGTCCCACAATGCACCTCATCAGTCCTGCAATCTTCACGCCTGCCCGCTGGCCTGATAGTTTGGATCAACAGGTGATTATATGT
This sequence comes from Dermacentor andersoni, assembly GCF_023375885.2. Classification (NCBI taxonomy): domain Eukaryota; kingdom Metazoa; phylum Arthropoda; class Arachnida; order Ixodida; family Ixodidae; genus Dermacentor; species Dermacentor andersoni. The sequence continues at coordinate 287,322,570 of NC_092814.1, forward strand.
GGATCGAGGCCCCTCAATGAGTGCGAGTGCCTCCTTATAGAAACTGTTTTTGACTTCGGCCGACGAACGTGCCAATCGTGTCATTGGCCTACTACTACGTCAGGTCGCCACTGATCGGGTATCGCCGAAGTGGGTAGCACCCAAGTGAAGTGTGCGCGAAAGTATACTTGAACTGTGAAGGCGGTAAAAGATGTCATCAAAGCGCGGAAACGCTGTAGGAAACTAGAACCCCGTCTCCATATGCAACTGAAACAGCAAACTTGGCGCTAAAACTTTCGTTTCCGTGCCAAGCAGTGCGCTAGCTGAGTATGGTCGCCAAGGAAAGAGAAGAGCGCGCACAGCTGGGTTGCGCGTTCTCGCTGGGCGATAGGAGCAGGGGGAAAACGCAGCTGGCGGCATTCCTGACTCTCTTTCTTTTTGAAAAAGAAGTTTTATCCCTTCACACAGGGGAAGTTCAAACGTCGGAGGGCGGCGATGAAAGTGCATGTGCTCGGATTCGGGTACGAAGTGTGTAGGCGATGACGCTGGCCGAGTGATCAGAGCCAGCTGATCATCACGGAGCGACAGCGAAGGAGCGAACGCTGCATGACGGATCAAAGGTGAGGTTATAGTGACCCGTTCAGGCGGGGCAAAAATCGCACAGCTCAGCAGGTGTACGCTCGGACCGCCCCTGCAGGGACGGCTTAACCGCTTTGGATTTTATTCCTTGAGGTGGATTACTCAGGCGTACATTACATGCACGAGAAATCAAAATGCATAATTCAGTCATTAACAAACTTCACCAACAAACGTTGTGAATTCATTACTTTACGGCACATGTTGCCATTTATGAATTGCAACCGGTGAGCTCGCAAGACATATCCAATTGGAACGAATTTTCAGGATGAAGCCACTTTGGAGATATTCGTTCCCAAAGTATGGGACGAAATACATGGGCGTTTCCAGCTATAAACCGCATGTTGTAGAACAACAATGCGTTTTTACTGCAGGTTTGATGGTGCATATCTCGAAACATTTGCCATCCGGAGAATTCGTTCCTTGCAAACTCATGAGCTGCAATCCTTAAATTCCAATAACTGCCGCAAAGTTATTAGTTAAGAACTTAGTGATCGTTTTTAATTAATCAATGATGCGTTTTGATTTCTCGTGCAACTAATGTCCGCCGCTTCCGAGTAGTCCCCAAGCTCAGGACTACAATTACGCAATTTGGCACAGAAGTATTTCGTAAAATTCTGTACATCGTCAGAGACTACGGTGTAATTCTACGGTGTCCCCGTCTGCGCACCCTTCTCGGCGTTGCATGCACCCACACGCGAAAGCTGGGTGTCGGCGAGGGAGTGAAGTAACCGCACTGGTCAGGAGGTCAGGGAAAAATCCCGCATCTATTCGCTTTTTTATACGACCCCTTGCGCTGTGAGCTGGCTTTCTCGTCCCCGCAACCGGCGATTTTCGCTGTTCGTGCGCGTAGTGCGTGACCACGCAGTGCGATTAGCCGAACTACCGGAGCTCCTCCTCTTCGGAATGAAGGGCAGGGACGTAGGGCAGGTGCATCACGCTATTTTGTGAAAAGCCTCCCTGGCATTCGCGAGTTGTGCGAATCTCAGATGACAGAAACTTTCGAAAATTAAGTTTCTATCAGCACAGTTCCGAACAAATAGAGGTTATTCCTTTACAAACTTTCGCTATCAGCATTCCTAGAATGCTGTATGCACACTTTCCCTATTGGTTATGACTGCATGCTCCATCCATTGATCCATCCACTCCTCTTTGTTCTTGTTTGTGGTTTTGCTCTGGCCATGCTCAGTGTTAAAGGTACCCGCTTTACTTGCACACAAACATTATAGCCAACAAGGCATTCAAAGCAGAACATGCTGGGGGGAAAAAGCAGCCTATTACGTGAAACTTGCTCAACGGTCTGTTCAAAAGCACAATTAACAGCTTCCTTAGAATTGGGCATAATGCCAAAGATAACTGCTGCAATAATGATGAGGCTCAAATATGAATGCCAGTGCTTTATGGATATTTGTATGTGTAAAAACTACAGAAGCACCCTGCAGCTCAAATGCACCACGCAGTCACTCGTTGGGGAAGCCTTCAAATGCCAATGGACCTGCATCTTATTTTCTTTCTTTCTTTATTTACTTAAAGGGACACTAAAGGTTACCACGAAGTCAAGTTAAAGTGATAAAGCAATGCTCTAGAACGTCTAAGGCGTCAATATAAGCGCGAACAGAGCTTTAGTAACCGAGAAATTGAGGTAAATGCACGACACGATTTGAGACCCCCCAGCGACGTTCCGGTACTAGCCCGATGACAAAGGCACTCCTCATCATAATTTATATCACTAGTACTCAACTACTCGTATTAAAAAGTGAATTTCATTAGATTATAAGACGGAAGAAAATGCTACTTGTCAACTTCTATTAGACTCTAAGAAAAAATAACACTTTGACGTTACCCCTGAGTAGTATGGGTGGTCGAAAGGTTTCGCTTTCGCTCGACTCTACGCGCTCGACTCTGCGCCGCGCGCGCTTTGGAGTTTCAGTTGTTTCGTTATCGCGTCGTGCTGCGCTGGTTCTGCTGGCTCGCGAAACTTGCTCGCGACGGCAGACGGTCTTCGTCGCCTGAGGTCGCATCGCTGGAGTCCTCGTTGCCTTCGCGCTCCGGAGAGCCGGTGTCGAGGCCGCCGTCGCGGTAGTACGCAACTACGCCGGCAGCGCGAGCCCTCACTCAGCAGCAGGTCATGTTCACCAGCGCTTAAATCGCTGAAGTCGAGCCCAACATCGCGAGCCAATGTGTCGTTGTCAAGGTCGCCCTTTGCAACGAGCGTCGAAGTTGGCGTCATAAAATAAAGAACCAGCTTATCGTCGCGCGCTTCCCTTCCGCTAGCCACCATAGTTACGTTTTTGCGCTGCTGTCGGCTCCGTCTTGGCTCTGTTTCTGGCCGCGCGTTTGCCTTTTGCGCAGAAAAGCCGTAGCGCCGTCTGCGGCCGCCGTTTTACTTACCGACGGCGCAACGTCACTGTGAGACCATGACGTCACCACTCCTCGATCGGAAGGCGGGCGATTTGAACGGCGCTAGAGGTACGCGGACGCTTCAGAACGCATTTTCTCTTAAAAGAAGTCCCTTCTTCGCACGAAGCAAGCGTTTCGAGGTTTCTGGGATGGTATTTCAACAGTCCACGTTGACTTAATATTAACCTTTAGTGTCCCTTTAAGAAGTGCTGTAGGTGATAATTACCGTATATGCATAAAAAAAGGAGGGCTACAAATGCTATCACATCAAGTGGTATTTGCAGCTTGGTCTTGGTTATGGAGAACAATTCTGTTCATCACTCAGTCTGTCTCGTGCACAGATGAAATGCAGCCATACGTAGCACTGTTAGGTAACAAATATCAGAGTTGGCTATGGTGTCGGGCTGCTGAGCACGAGGTCGCGGGATCGAAACCCGGCCACGGCGGCCGCATTTCGATGGGGGCGAAATGCGAAAACACCCGTGTACTTAGATTTAGGCGCACGCTAAAGAACCCCAGGTGGTCGAAATTTCCGGAGTCCTCCACAACGGCGGGCCTCATAATCAGAAAGTGGTTTTGGCACGTAAAACCCATAACTTTTTTTTAAATATCAGTGGCACTTCATTAATCCAAATATGCGCAACTGAGCTGACTGGAGTGTAGCATCACATCTGGTTTTTTATGATAAATGCTACGTGACACCAGAAAGGACTACCATTCAGTGAACTGCAAAATGATGCAACATTCCTTGCAGAAATATTTGTTTAAAAAAATGTGTTGCAGAAACAGGAATCATTAATTTTTAGCGTTGGTTGTGCTGTTTTGTAATGTTACTTCTGTGCTCTGCCATGTATATATTGAAATGATTTGGGCTGGGTGCTGATCTTCATGAAAACATTTGTCTTACAGTTAACACTTCTGTTGCAATGCAAGTCTGGTCCCTTGAATATGCAAAACTTGGTGCCTGTTTATTGCTCCTAAACTTGGGATTTGCCAGAGAGCTCTAGATAGTGACATGGTAAATAAATAAAAATAATACAAAACATTGTTACCCAGTCGGAAAAAACAATCGTCATGCAGATAGCAAAAGACAAGAAGGGGGGGGGGGGCTAAGGGTGCTGTAGGCCTGAGCCTCAATTTTAGCATTCTAAGATAGAAGCCCCTATTTACCAAGGTGCAGGAGAGTGGCAGCCCCCTAAAGTGCCACTGGGCAATGCCCCCCCCCCCCCCCTTTGATTCTTTAATCCAACCCTGCTAATAAACCTAGGCTTCATGGTACTTGAGAAGATAATTAAAAATGAAAGAACCTAAACGGGCCCTGAAATCTTTAGGAACATAAGCAGAGTGCCCTTTATGGAGTATGTTCTAAATTAATTAGCGAAAGATCTAGTATGAACAGATATATCGGGAGTGAAACATTTGCTTTTCCCATTCACCCCAACTCATCGGTTCACATCAGCATATGCGACACCAATAGCTTATTGGTTATGCTTAAGTCACACTGTTTTACTTTTTTCCCTTTGTTCTCTTTCCTGTGTCATGCTTATGGTAACCTCCATTCAGGTCATCGCAGCACCAGCTGTTTGGAGAGGGTACGCAATGCTAAGGTGTTGAACCTACTTACAACGAGGATCACTGGCCTCGGACAAAAGCTGCTGCCGCAAGGCTGCAAAGGAGTGGCAATGAAATGGGCAGGATACATCAACAGGTGCCACCTTCTTGGTTCTTTAGTCATCCTTGGCAGATTGGGAAAGTGTGTGCATGCGTGAACTGCGTGCGCTTATGCGTTCTAGTAATTCCTAGATGCAAACAATTACCCAAAAGCTTGCCTGATGCCAGCTAGCATTTGACAGGAAGTTGCAAAAATGTCAAGTAGTTTTGTCTTTGAAAAGGAACCGAAAGGAGCTATGTTCTGCTTGTTAGCTCCACATGCTACATAAGACTACAAAACTTGACTGAAACATTCACAACCTCTGTGCTCGATCCACAGAATGTTTAGTCGGCTAGCTCAGGGGGTGATTCAGGGATCTGTAACCTTGTTATACACATTGTCCTGTCAACACCTTATTTGGAACCTCATGCTAGTAAGTGCACTGTCAAAATGCAACCTTCATAACTCTACCACTAGCTCTTTGACAGAGAGGCATGCTGTGCAAAACTAATGTTGAAATATTACTTACACCAGTCCTTTTAATGCATAAAATCCACAGGACAGAGGCATCCACTGCTTTGTCATGACCCTTGATGATGCTAGATGGCACGTACTGGATGCTAATGCCACCAAGGCAATTGATCAGAACTATGTGGCAGCTAGATAAGCCGCCATCTATAGTGCCCTATCTTTTCTTTTCTGTTACAAGCTCTGCCATGCTTGTGCCACATTCAAGTCAAAATTTCATATATAATTTCTAGTGAATAATACCTATTTCCATTTGTCTGTAGTATAATGTTATGAAGAAGGAACGTCAAAAAGGAACATCGAACAGATGAAGGGTAATGTACACAATTCAGTTTTCACAATGAAAAGTGACAGCAGCAAGGCTTGTTTTCATTTGGCTGATGTGTTAGTAATGTTACAAAGTCTCAAAATAAGTATGCTCATAATAAATCTGGTGGAAAGCAATGAACTACGTTTTCATATACAATGTAGTTCATATATTGTTTATATTATGCAGTTCATTTCTACATCTTTAGAGTCATCGTCATTACATGCACAGTGCAGTCCTACATCTATGGATTGGCTCTTTGTCATGATTAAACACAGAGAAATCTCAGCAATCTTCCAGGGAGGCATATTGTTCCATTCATTCCACAGTGATAGTGGTCAAGCTTGTGCCTAATTGTATTTCACAAGGGTGTCTGTAAACTGCACAACCACGGAAATTTCTCTTTAAAAGAGGAATGCAGTAAACACTCAGAGGCGCCCTGCAACACTTTTTGAACATGTTCAATAATGCTATGCACTTTGTAAATAGACAATGCCATCATGAAAAATCTAGACCGAATATTATTATTGTTCTCGCAGCAGGGTGCCACTTCTTGTGGATACACACTGTGTACAGCACTGGTCGCTCCACCCGTACGGGCCCCTTCAGAGTACTTGCACTCTTGGGAAAGTGCAGCATGCTTCCCATGGTAGCTCTGATGAGCAAAGTGACAGCGGCTCAACATATTCGCATTTTGATTGTTGCATTTTGAAATTAAAGTTATCCACTAAATATGGTGAAAACTGAACTAACATGCTTGCTTGTTAGTTTGTCGCATGAAAAAATAAAAAATAAACATCACCTAGCTGTGTGTGTGTGGCTTATCGTGTGGTTCACCAAACAGTTTCTCAAGCTCCTGAACTACATTTGCGTGCCATGATACTTCGTCAGGTAAAGCCTTGCATAAATTGTACTGGTGATGTTGTTCATAGGAGGCTTTCCCTCTTATCTGTCCACACAAAATATACGTTTAAATTTTGCCAGTGAACCCAGAATATAATTTTCTTCAAAATGACCTTGTATTCTTGTTTTCCTACAGCTAAGTCAAAGATAGTATTCTATGTCAAGCCTTCCGGCATTGCTGCATGGCACTTTCTTCTACTAGAAAAACACCACCATGTAAACATTTAACTACCATTTGATGCAATTAAAAGAGGTACAATCACATGAAATGAGCTGCATGTATAGAAAAGAGACAAGCATTATCAAGGGTCTCTAATTTAAGAAGCAAATGTTTTTCTTCTAGTCCAAGCTTTCACAAGAGCTGGATATCCCTTTGTCATTGCACGAATGTGTTTACCTGTGGGTACGTTTGCCCATGGCTACGGTTGCTTGGACAAGTTTATGCATGCAACAAACTGTCCTAAGTGCTGAGCTCATGCCCCAACAGCAGACTCTTAGTAACTGCTGTGGCTGTGCCCTGGTACTCAGGTTATTATAGGCACAAGATTCTCATGGATGCCAAACTCAGCTGTAAAGTTCACGTAAAGCACCCATTGGATAAGAGACAACAAATGCACAAACTCATGTTTGCAGTACCTGTATCACAGAAGGCTACATGCGTTTATTCGATGAACTTGTTTTGTTCATTTTTTTACTACACATGCCTTGTGGCAAATCCCCCAAATAAAATATAGTGACGTAACTGCTGCTGCTCTTAAATCTGGTAAAATAAAACAGACTTCTGGTGTGATTAAGTCGTAATTATTTCGTTCAACACTGACATGTGAGGAAACAAAGGGTAAATGTACTAATCATATTGTGACACTTACTTTATGCTTTTACCATGCCATGCCCCCCAGTTGCCTTTCTTACTTTTTCATTCAATGTCTTGATTCAGCTCGGGAAATATATATGCTTACAGCATCATAGTATTTTTATGTCACCAGTGCTGTAGCTCCCTAAAATGATGGATGTGTCATGAGATGTGTGCAATGCAGGTAGCACATTCTGAAAGGGTCGCATGCAATGACTGCTGGTTGATGCAGAAACTTTTACCAAATCTGACAAGGCAAAGTGCCCAAAATCATCACACAGTGATCTTTCATGGAAAAGGGACACAGGTGGCAGAACAAGACAACAAACTGCAGCACTGTCATCACTTTGACATATTATTAACAGAGTCCTTTAACACTCTGATCTTAATATTAGGCAAAGTGGCAACAGAGAAAATCAAACCTTAACCATTTCCATGCTGAATTGTTCAGAAACCAACGAAATTTCCCAAATTATTTTATAACTAATATAACTTGTGAACAGCTTTCATTATTGCAACAGAAGCGATGAATTTTTTTATTTTCTTTTGTCTGTTACTGTCAATTTATTCATATTTTAGAGTACAGAAAAATCTAACGATGCTTAATGTTTCTTTGTAACAGAAGTTGAGTGCTTTCGTAGTCCTCAATGCGACACATCATTCCTGGCACTGCAGGGAAGGGAAATTACAGAGGTGGAGGCAGCAAAACATTATCGTGGATCAGCATCCACCGAGAGAGGCTGCCAGAGGCTCAAACTCTTTCTCGCAATCATCAGTGCCAAGTTGAAGCTCCAAACATGGATCACTAGTGCCTTCCAGGTCCACCTATTTGCTTGAGGTGGAAAAAAATGTCCAAGAACACATTTCCAGCGTTGAACAGAGCAGCTGTCATCGCCGCAGCCGCTTAAGTCTCCAGGGAAGCCAGACTTCCACTGTCTTTCCACCAACCCCACCCACAAAAAAAAGATTAAGTCAAATAGCTCATCTGTGACACTCCGCAGACAAAAGGAAATCCCTCGACACAAGTGAAGCTCATCATTGGCATAGAATGGACAAAATGCCTGGATAAGCGAGACTTGTGCATGGCATGGAAAGGGTTGACATGATGAACCGAACCCTTTCACTGCCACTCTTGAGATAACTCAGGCACCCACTCTCACACATCCCCTGCCACTCCCTGTTAATATACTTGTTCTGTTTTTGGTGCACTCCATGCATCTCCAAAAGCAAATCGAACAACAACAACAAAAAAAAAGACATTGTGTACCTGTTTTGCCATCTATGGAGAAGTAATCTAAACAGATAAAGAGCTTTCAAGTTATATTTCTATAAATGTCTCAATGCCCTATCAGTGTGTCTAGACAGGGCAGCCATGGCAAACCCGTGCAGCAGGTCCATCCATATTTTGACACACAGATTTATGAACTATTCATGAATTCTTAATTGGAAGAAACTGATGAGGGAGAACCAGTTTTTATGTTGCAAGAAATGTCTGCCAAACAAACAAGGGGAAAAACGTGGCAGGGGCTGAAGATCAGTCGGAAAAAAACCTGGCAGTCAAAGAGTTAAAGAAAAACTACAGCAACTTAGATAATGACGTGACATCATTCACTTTAAGGTTACATTAGAATGGTGCAACTGTCCCATTTTACTTTCATGTTCTAAGTGTCTTTTGTCATCGTAGCTGTACTTCAGATATAGAAGTTCATCATGTGCAGGCCAAGGCTCACAGCATAGGCTGTGGCAGTTTCTCTCGGAAGCTGGTACGCGCAGCTTTGTGAAACCACATACACCACTGGAGTGAACTTGCGTATGTTAGTGTCACTCATGCTGCCCCTCCACTTTTTTTTTTTAAACAAAACTTGGGGCCTAAAATTAGCTTCTACATGCCCGGTGTACAGTGGCAGCCATCTTTAGCAGCACATTATTTCTCCAAGCCATTTGTTGTAGCATATATCAGAGACTAATGCAATCATGCTAACTTTTTTGTGTTACTCTTCCTGGGGTTTTGGAATTGGGAAAAATATTAACTGTGTGCTTGGTGGCACTGTTTAGAACACAATAATGAATTTTTTTTTATTTTTTTCTTGCAGGTGCTTTCAAGGTTTCACCTCCTTCCCTCCTGGTTTGGTGTGGTTATCTTTCTTCAGCTACAGCACCAAGAACGATTGTGCATCGACCAGAACCTTGTAGTCTGGCACTTCCGGCTTCATAATCTGTTCCTGTGACAATGTTACCAACTTTGTCCCACATGGATGGTCTGCCATCTCTGCATTTCTGGAAAAGTTATGGCACACCGCCGACATCTGGAACATTTGTGGAATATTAGGAACGCCACCCCTGAAACAGTGGATACGTCTCTGGATCTCGGCAGCACTTTTCTGAGCTCAGTGACGAACTACGTGACATTTCGTCGCATAGGTTTGCAATGTTTCTTTTTCTTTTGCGATAAGTAATTATGTTAATCTAGACAAGCTGTCGAGTCGCCACTGCATATTCTCTAGCTAACTAGAATCAAAAGGTTTGGCCAGCATAACGTTACACAGGGTCATCACAAAGCACGCGAGAATGTCATCCTTGTGTAACATTATGCTGCTAAACCTGTCAATATGCATGAACTAGCCAAGCAAAATAATGTGTTCGCGTACTTAGAATCACTTTGACTAGTCCTCCTGTTGTGCACCAACCCAGTGGCAATGTCGAAAAACACCCCGATCTCGATAAGATAAAACATGTACTTTATGCATTGACATTAACGTTAAGGCACTGCATTCCATTATAATACTTGTATAAAAATAATGTGCAGTTAAGGCTTTCACAGATTGTAACAGCACTTGGATCACTGAGACCATGTCAGGGAAAAGGTTTAAAACTGCACAGCAACCCTTTGCGCTAAGCGCAGTGAAGCTGCTTCTATGTAAACTAAAGAGAGCCCATGACCTTGACTAACAAGTCATTTAATAAAGTAGACTTTTATGGTCTGAAAGAAAAAAAAATGACTTCGGAACATCAGAAGAATAAACTCTTCCTCAAGACACTGCTGCGGCTCGAGGTGCCGTTTGGGCCACGAATCCACCAAGCCCATTGATGTGCCACCATCCCACCTCCTATGTTGCACCTTCGCCCCCACATATGGCACAAGTGTATAGAAGTCTGGGAATCCGAGGTCAACGCTGCTCCTCCGGTAGCCTTCGATGTCAGCCTCTTTCATCAATTAGTTCAGCTTGTCAGGGTCATGTTGAGGTAGAGTGATCTTCGCGGTAATCAGCGCTTTTACGGAGGGCGGCAGCTGTTGTCGCTTCAAAGTGACCTCCTTTGTTTGCTCGTCACAGTGTATGTCGGGCCCTGTCGTTTGGGCGTGCACTGATGACAGGACTAGCCTCCCTTATCTCACCATTGCCAACCAGTTGGTTAAGGCTTGAGGTGCCGTTTGGGCCCAGTATCCACCAAGCCCGTTGATGAGTATTACCGGAAGTAGGAATGAAGGAAAAAGGGCTCATTTTACATTATTTACACAGTCTCCAGGTGCGGAAGCCCACTCTATGTAGGAGCCTATTAAATGTCCGAGTTAACATCAGGACACGTCAGCACCACTCCTCTGCACCAACAGTCTCCTAGGGAAGACGACAGTATTAGAAGTGGAGACTGTTGGTGCAGATTAATGGCGCTGACGTGTCCTGATGTTAACTCGGACGTTTAACAGGCTCCTACATAGAGTGGGCTTCTGTACCTGGAGACAGTGTAAATAACGTAAAATAAACCTTTTTCCTTCACTCCTACTAACGGACTTACTCACCAATGGGCTTGGTGGATACCGGGCCCAAACGGCACCTCGAGCCGCAACATGCTTAGGGTCAAAGTGAATTGTATTGAACATGTGCACTCACTTGGTTTAAAAGAGCTGAATAGAGAATGTTCCTTCTAAAGAGAAAAAGTGCACCCATGTTTCTTGTTTCTCTCTAGGTCGTATCCGTATTTCTCATGCAGTTTTTTGTGAAGATGTAACCACACCAACTTGCCCAGCTCTCAGTTTTGATGAATAGAGAATGACCTGTTATGCAGTGTTTTTATTACTTTTGAGAAAATATGTAGAAAGTTGTTAATTAGTATCTAAATTGATAGAGATACACAGATCGCAAAGCTACTCCGCATATGGACAAGAGGTCATCTGTGCGCCTGAAATGAAACAGGAAACAAACAGGTGCTTCTGAAATGGGAACAAACAACCTCTGGCTGTTGATGCTGTTTCAATGTATGCCAACAAGCAGCACCATTAACAATACTATTGTGCTTTAATGTAAGCAGCATTGTAAATAAAATTAAAGTCTGATAAAGTTCTGTTATAGGGTTCTCTGGTAATCATGAGAAAATTCCTGAACCCTAATATTTATGATTAGAAGAGGGTTTCCTCAACCCATACTTTCGTTCGTGCAAACTGGGACAGCCATGGTGAGGTTGTGGTCATTGCTGTAAAACGAAATCTTCCCTTTTAGAAAGACAGTGGTATTGCCAACTATTAAAGCATCTGGTGCGGAATTTAAGCTAACGACATTACCATGTTAAAGGGGCCCTGAACCACCCCTCGGGCTTGGTGAAATAACATAGTCCATAGATAGCATACCCTGCTGTGAACGTTTCAGCGAATTTTTGCTGTTGTGCATGATGTGTGGAGCTCACAAGCAGAGCATGAAGTCACTTTCATGCTCTTTTCAACAGAAGCCTGCTCCTCATTCTCCTCTGGATGCTTTATTTCGTAATAGAGCAGATTCCCATACGTGGCTGCTATTGGTAGCTGCAGTTGGCTACGTAGTGTAGATACTGCAACTGCTGCAGGGTGCTGCTATGAGTCCACTGGCTAAATGCACGGTAGCTCGCTGAGGACAACTGCATTTGGCTTGCGTTTAGCGCGTCGTAGGCACCAAAATCGGAAGTAGTGGCGTCTACGTTAACATCCAAACGGAAATTTAACTGTGTGCCACGGTGACATTCAGAAGGCAGACCGTTGGGAGCATACCCCACTCCGACGTAGCCTTCACAGTGCAAAGCATTGAAGGAACTGGAGCACAGCGAAGGCTGTGTTTGATTTCCAATAACTCCGCTTCAGCTAAACATATTGAAGTACTTTTCGCAGCAAAGTATTTCTGAAATAGCCTATTTTCCCTTCAAATGCCTTTCTCCACTTCGATAAAAAGTGGTTCATCATCATCATCATCATCAGCCTGGTCACGCCCACTGCAGGGCAAAGGCCTCTCCCATACTTCTCCAACTTCCCCGGTCATGTACTAATTGTGGCCATGTTGACCCTCCAAACTTCCTAATCTCATCTGCCCACCTAACTTTCTGTCGACCCCTGCTACGCTTCCCTTCCCTCGGAAAGTGGTTCAGGGCCCCTTTAACAGAAGGTGTTTGGGGATGTCTTGATGCTCGAGAATTACCTCGTAAAATTGAATTACTTTCAATGCAGCAGTGTAAATATGTGAACGAAAATCGTATACACAGGCTATATTTGTTTATTGGGGATAATTTGGGAACCATTGGCAGCCCTGATGTAAAATATTGCAAGCTATTACGTGACATAATGGTCAGTTTCTCATCGATAAATCTACTGGATTGGCCAGCACACGTTTGGGGGCACAAATGATTGGTGCTTGATTCCTTTTGTGTCCAGCACTTCAAAAATCAGTATAGAAGAAGTACTGTTTGGTTGCTAAATGCTTCTTGTGGCTTTCTGAGGCTTGGATTAAAGACCAATATGTGTAGACTTTAACCAATGAAGTAAAATGTTGCGACCCATTATTTGACAAAGTGGTCAATTTCTTGTTGAAACAGCTTGTAGAGCGCATAGGGGCACAAATGATCAGTGCTTGACTTTGCTTTCAGGTCCAGCACTTCACAATTCAGTGCAGAACAAGGAGTATCTGACCATGAAATGCTCCCGACTTTCTGAGGCTGGTGTTGCTGTCCAGTGTATGAAAACTGATGAAGTAAAAAGTTGCAAAGTACTTCTTGGCATAATGCTCAGTTTCTCATGGGCACAACAAGACGTACAGTATGATTATATGCTGCATGAGACTCGGTGTCTCACAATATCAAAGCTGAACACAAGCTGGAAATTAGTTGAAATTGTACTTAAAGAGCAATAGATGGCTGTTAAAAGCCCAAAAGTGTGCTATTTTATAGCGTCTCGTGGCTGATGCAGTGCGTTCGCTCACCATTGTGAATCATGTCAGGAATACAACCAAACCACATTCTCAAAATAACTATTGTTGCCCAAGCTGCCACAGTGCAAGAAATAATAAACGAAAGCCTGCCTTTCCAGCATTTTCCAAGCACTGTGTGTGTTTTTAACTGTATAATGCGTTTTTCTCAAAATGCAATTTTTGGCAACTTTATGAGTTGCTATCTTACTATAGCTACTTCTGGTGCTTGAATCTGGATGAAATTTTGCCCAGATTTTTTTTTTTTTTTTAATGTGAGGAGTGCTGTTATTTTCTTTAAGCTTCAATATTACTTATACATTTACAACAAAATTTCAAGTAATACTTATTGGGCTCTGAACATTTTAGACTCCCTAGCTTCTGATATCCCCCCCCCCCCAATCTTTGTAATATAGTTTACATTCACTTCCTAGTTAGATTTTGGCATTCTACAGTTTATGTGGAGAAATACGAGCCATAAATGGTCCGTAATTATGGAAGTTTAGTGAAAGAAAAATGAGGCAAAAATGCCTACATATTACACATTGTCATGTGTAAGCTATGCAACTCACTATGACATCATATAATTGAAATCCACACAAAAGCTATGTACCAGCTGAAGTTTCATTTTGCTAGGTTATATATATATGATTTTAAATGTTTCTGACTAGCATCTCCCTTTAATGAGCTATAGTTAGCCCTGAGAAATGGTATAGTGGCATAGATGTATGAACCCTCGGGGTGGGAGGCAGGCATAACAGAAAGTAGGCCACTTGCCCCTAGTAAACCATATGTGTTGCATTAACATCCATAAGTTGCTCTTAGTCATACACAAGAGACATCCATGAGAAGATCTTTTTTTATCCATCTTACTGAAAATCAACATTCCCACAAATGACTTAGAGCGGCCGAAATCATGTTGCAAGAATGCAGTGCCATATGAACACCTCAATATTCGAAGCAGTTCAGGCTGGTGCTTGCAAACAAATCTGCAGCTTCAGAACAGAGAGATGAAGATTACATAGAGATAATGAATGAAACTAACTAGGCTGGCTTCAGAGGCAGCACTTTAGGTGGAAATCAGGGCACCAAGGCAACCAGTAGGCAAGCTCTCCCAAGTAACAAAGGACCTAATAAAGAAACGACAAAGCATGAAAGTGTCCAACTCAAGAGATCAGATAGAATTCGCGGAACTGTCAAAACTGATAAACAAGGAGAAAGCAAGGGATGTTCGAAATTATAACGTGACATAGACTGAGGAAGCAGTAAAATATGGACACAGCATTAAATCACTGAAAAGAAAACTTGGCATAGGACAAGCCAAGATGTATTCACTGAAAGATAACCAGGGTAATATCATCAGCAATTTCGAAGACATATTAAAAGCAGCAGAAGAATTCTTTACTGACCTGTACAATACCCAGAGCAGACATGCTATGTTCATTCGAAGTAGTAATGAACAGGATACAGAGGCTCCTTCTATAACTAGCGTAGAAGTTGCAAGGGCCTTGCAAGACATGGTGCAGGGAAAAGCAGCAGGAGAAGGTGGAATAACAGTCGATTTAATAAAAGATAAATATTTAATAAATCGTGCTTGAAAAGCTTGCAGCCCTTTATCGCAATGCCTCGTGAGTTCAAGCGTATCAGAGAACTGGAAGAATGCTAAGATTATACTAACCCACAAGAAGGGAGACTTAAAGAATTGGAAAATTATAGGCCTATTAACTTCCTTTCAGTATTGTATAAAATAGATAATTTTCTACAGAACAAGGGCAACACTTCAGTCAACCAAGAGAACAGGCTGGCTTCAGGAAGGGATACTCTAACTCTACAATGGATCACATCCATATCATCAATCAGGTAATCGAGAAATCAGCAGAGTATAACCAACCTCTCTATATGGCTTGCATAGATTATTAAAAGGCTTCCGATTCAGTAGAGATACCAGCAGTCACAGATACATTACGTAATCAAGAAGTACAGGAGGCATACGTGAATATCTTGGGAAATATCTAAAAAGATTCCACAGCTACCTTGGTTCTCCACAAGAAAAGTAGAAAGTTACCTATCAAGAACGGGGTCAGGCAAGGAAACAATCTCTCCAATGCTATTCACTGCATGCTTGGAAGAAGTATTCAAGCTATTAAACTGGGAAGGCTCAGGAGTGAGGATCAGTGGTGAATACCTCGGCAACCTTCAATTTGCAGATGACATTGTACTGTTCAGCAACACTGGGGACGAATTACAACAGATGATTGAGGACCTTAACAGAGAAAGTGCAAGAGTCCATGGGGTTGAAGATTAATATGCAGAAGACAAAGATAATGTTCAATAGCCTGGCAAGGGAACAAGAGTCAAGATTGCCAGTCAGCCTCTAGAGTCTGTAAAGGAGTATGTTTATCTAGGTCAATTACTCACAGGGGAACCTGATCATTAAAAGGAAATTTACAGTAAAATAAAAATAGCTTAGAGTGCATATGGCATGCACTGCCTGATCCTGACTGGGAGCTTACCACTATTATTGAAAAGAAAAGTTTACAATCACTGCATTCTACCTGTGCTAACAAATGGGGCAGAAACTTGGAGGTTGACAAAGAAGCATGAGAACAAGTTAAGGACAGTGCAAAGAGTGATGGAACGAAGAATGTTATGTGCAAGGTTAAGAGACAAGAAGAGAGCAGTGTGGATCAGAGAGCAAACGGGGATAGCCGATATTTTAATTGACATTAACAGAAAAAAATGGAGCTGGACAGGCCATGTAATGTGTAAGATAGATAACTGGTGTACCATTACAGTTACAGAATGGGTGCCAAGCGAAGGGAAGCGCAGTCGAGGATAGGAGAAAACTAGGTGGGGTGATGAGATTAGGAAATTTGCAGGTGCAAGTTGGAATCAGCTGGCGCAGGACAGGAGTAATCGGAGTTCACAGGGAGAGGCCTTCGTTCTGCAGTGGACCTAAACAAACAGGCTGATAACTTGAAACATACTACAGATACCCCATACAGCTCAGGGATGCCAGATTTATATTGCAAAGGTGGTGTGCTGCAACTGTTATGGACATGCGTGACATCGCAGCATATCATGGGCTTTTGTAGTGTGTTTGTTATAAAGAAAAGTTCGGCAGCATGTTACACTCCTGTAAGAGAGAGAGAAGAAACTTTTTTAATGAATGGCCGGCAATTTCGTTGTGGTGGCCTCAGGTGGCGGCTCCAAGTCCTTGGACTCGGGCGGCATCTTTGGCTTGCCGGACGGCCCAGAGCTGGTCTGCCAACTCTGAACTTTTTGAGAGCCGCCTGATGATGAGCCATTGCTGATGACAATAGGTCGGTGGATCGATGGTCGAGACGAAGGCGTATATTGCCATGCCGGAAAGCGGAGGGAAAGGAGTGATCCACGACGTCCCACTTGATGCAACTCACGATGAAATCCTTGATGCACTTAAAAGAAATAAGAAAAAGCCATCGATCATTGGAGTCAGAAGACTTGGGGCGAAATCCAAATCTGTATTGATCCTGTTTGAAGACTGGAAAGTGCCGATGGAAGTTTACCTCCGATGCTTCCCCACACGCTGCTACCTATACAAGAAAAAATATGAAGTATGCGTCACCTGCGGAAAACTTGGACATCGGGCAGATGTTTGCCCGAACCCCGACGACGTCACATGTCGGGGGTGCAGAGCAGCAAACCTCGAACCAAATCACAGCTGCGAGCCTCGATGCTTGCTATGCAAGAAAGCCCACCTCCTAGGCGACAACAAGTGCCGGGAGATATATCGCATGCCGTCCATCATCAAGAAAAAATTATGGGAGAAGAAGATGGAACAAGAGAAGCTCCAGGTGCAAGCCCCAACTCAAGGCAAGCCCCAGGCCACCACCTCGGCACCTAGAGAGGAGCACCGAGGCAAAGCAAGGGATGCTACCAGAGACAAGGCGAGAGCGAGATCTAGCTCGAGAGCCGGAAGGAGGTCCAGTTCGTGGTCCGGAGGAGGCCGCCAGCAGACTCCAGCCAAGTGGCCTGCTGACCAGGGCCGGGGACCAGGCTTGCCGCCCAGGGACCCCAAGGACCCGTGGGGAAAAAAGAAGAAAGAAGAAAATACCCGCTTGGTAAGCTTTGGTAGCAAGGGCTCCCAGGCTGAAAAAGATGAGATTAGCTTACTTAAGAAAGAAATAGAGGAGCAGAAGAAAGCAAACATGAGGTTAGAACGATTGCTGAGGGAAACCCAAAATCAGCTGAGTGCGCTAAAAACAGAGAAGGTACCTGCAGAGGCTCCCAAAATATGCAACACCCACATCACTCCTCCTGCTCCTGTGCCAGCTACATCTGGTCAGAAGGAAGAGGATACGAATGTTGATTTTACTAGACAACCCCTTCCAAACATAAGGCGGCGGAGACCGACCCACTGGCGAGCTGGCAAAAGAAAATTGAAACGTGGCTGATGAAAATGGACAAGGAGAACGAAACCATGAAAGCAGGACAGCTACAGAATGGAGGAGCAATTGCGCTATTACAGGCGCGAGAAAATCGGTGCAATAGAAGCGATTCTTAATAGGAATGGATAAACATAAATGGATAAACAAGGTTTAGCATTCCTCTTCTAGCATGTTGTTAATTCTGCAGACTGCTGTTTACCTGTGCTCCTTTTTTTGTGAAGATCACAAGGGACTGGAATACTCTGTCCAAAGGTGCTGCGCTCCAATCTGATTAACATGATTTTAAGATTGCCACTGAATCATCTTCTAATGGTGCACCCCTCATGTCAAACCCTGTGCCTGGGGGACTGTAGGTACTAATAAATGAAAAAATAAATAAATAAGGAAATCACTGCAAACACACTATCAACTTTTACTAAGCACGAGCAACGAGTGAAAAGTGCCTTTTTAAATTTTTTTGGCTTAAAGCACAGTCCGAAAGGTACCAGATGTACTTCAGGTACCAGATGTCACCTGTCATCTTCCAAAACTGGTTTGAAGGTTGGAACAAAGCATCTTTTTTAATAGTTAGGGTGTTCAAGATTCTCTGTGCACTGTGTGGTTTTTTCAAATCACCATTTCATGCATTTGCAGCGCTTGAAAGAAATAGAAGAAATAAAAGAAGAGTCCTACCTGTCCTTGCATCTTTCCTCTTTGCTTAATTTTTTCTGTTTCTTTCAAGTGCTGGAAACGTATGAAATGTAGATTTTATAACTAGTCCAGCTATCTGCTGCTTTTTTAAAATCCCATACCCCCAACAGGAACTTCAGAGGTCCTTGTATTGTATTACTGCTCTGCAGATGGCACATTGCAGAACTAGCATTAATACCCACTGTCCCAAACTGTGGTAGCAAGAACTTCATTTAAAATACCTCTTTTGCCAGCATGAACAATCTACTACTGTTTTCTCTTTTTTTCTTCTTTTTTTTTTTTACGACCTGTGGCAACACTGCATGCTACTGCATGCCCAACCGTTGCAATTCCCCCTCTTTGTTCACAGAAGCAAAGCTTTGCCTGGGAGCTGAGTGAGTGCGGAAACAACCAAGGAAACATCAACCACCGGATGCTAATTGTCCATTCATCGAGGGACTCTTTCAAGGGTGACCGCACCAATTCTTTCCCAGATCGTTCCAAGTCTCTCTAGATGGCATTGTGGGAAGTGAGAGCAAAGGCCCATGGTTCGACAACGCCGTTGGGTTACACTGGCGAACAACGGCCAGCAAAGGATATACATTGTTAAATTAGTTATGTCAGTCAATGTTGTCTGTAAAATTGCGTAAATATGTAAATACATATAGCACTGCATAAACTCATCCCCATTTCTTTTTCTTCTCCCAAAGTCCTACTCGCTACCTGGCTGCTTCATGCTGCAAGGTGTGACCAGGCACATGTCCATTCTGACGGCGTTCACAATACACACTGACTTAAGCAAATAAGGGACAAGCACAGAGAGTACTTGTTTGATACCAAACCATTGCAGGCAGTGGCCCGTAGAACTGAAACAAGCAGAAGGATGCAAATGCATGACATTTGTGCAAGTATAAAGGCCGTCCCCCACCCTGCCATCTGCAAGCCGTCTGGTTAGCTCAGATGGTAGAGCGGCTGCCCCCGGAAAGGTGGGAAAGGCGGTGGTCCCGGGTTTGAGTCCCGGACCACAATGAATTTTTTTTCAACTGCGAGGTTTTACTTTCGAGGAACCTGTATGGGTTTCCTTTGTTGCAGTTTGCTACATTTGGGTGTATGTCTCATTTCCCTTTATTAACTAATTCTCTCCACCTTGCGGGCTTCCGCAGAGCTATTACATCAAACTCTTGCCTTTGCTTCGAGTTGTTGACAAATTCGACTTCATCCTGCCATCTGCTAGCCACCTGGATAGCTCAGGTGGTGGTTAGCTCAGATGGTAGAGTGGCTGCCCCGGAAAGGCGGTGGTCCAGGGTTCAAGCACCGGACCAGGACGAATTTTTCTTCAACTGCGAGGCTTTACTTTTGAGGAACCCATATGGTTTTCCCATGTAGCGATTTGCTACGTTTCAGTGGATGTCTCATTTCCCTTTATTAATTCATTCTCTCCACCTTGCGGGCTTCCGCATAACTATTACATCATAAACTTTGGGAGTGTTTTAGTCCTGTCAGAAAACCATGAAAACTGGCACATAACATTTTCAAGCACCACTAGTTGCATTAACAGCTTCGTTGTAAAGAAAACATGTGCTCATGTAACTGTTATGTAGAAACAACCCAAAAATGAAACTAACAGATGACATCATAAGTGGCACACGCGAACGGATAAAAGTTTGTCGCAGTTGTAATGGTACAGTAATGGCTCTGAACATTTGACAAGGTCGTCTTCACTAGCTTATCCAAGATACATTGTGATTACACAATTAAATTCGATACTCAGACCTGCAATATCTTTATTAGTTTTTGATGGCGATGAGAGAGTGAGACTGCAGAGTGTAGTAATCGCACCGCTGGCACGAGTTGTTGGGGTCTCGGTGCTGACGCCCGTTATTGCCAATGGGTCGCAAGCCCCAAGGGTAGCGTTGGCCTGGCGGCCTGGGGCACTGGAAGCATCCGAAGGTCCCGGCAAAGCAAGAGAAGACTGGTAACAGAACAACTTGTTTATTCTAACATAGCAAAAGAGCGGCCGGTCAGGTCGACCGAAGTGGAGAGACGGGAGAGCACGTAACTCAACAGTACAAATCGGAGCCTCTCCCCTCTGGCGTCCGGGGGCAGCTGCTCTTATACTCTCGGCGTCGCGGTCCAAAAGGGAAGGTCACGGGATGAAGGTCACGGGATGAAGGTCACGGGACGAAGGTCACGGGACGGCGGAGCATGAGCCCACGACGGCGCGCACGGCCGAGCCGAGAGACCTGCTGAACCGAGTGTAGTGACGCATCGCCAACCTTCACTTGGGGAGCTCCGCTCCCCGGCTGCCGCGCTTTGACAAGCGTGGGCACACACACACACACGCACACACGAAGACACGTGGCACTGAAACACGCCTGGACACGCTTGGCGGGTAGGCGTTGCGGCGGCGTCGAACGGGCCAAAATGTCCGCCGCTTTGAACAAAGCCCCGGCGTCCGTTGCATCCGCGCCGGCATTACCGCGCGTTGTAGGCGAAACGTAACAGACCGCCCCGCCGGGGGAAGGAGATCCCGATGGTCAGGGGACTGCATCCGCTGTCCGGAGGGATGTCGCTCGATGATGCTCATAACCGAAGTCGGGCGTCCTTTGGCGTTTCTTGAGCGCAGCGCACAGAGAAGGCCTCGTTCTCACGTTCAGGTTCACACAGGACACTGCAATGTGACTTCGGGAGAGTTGACATTTTTGTTCTCGTTCCCGGCAAGCGTTAGAACTACGCCGAAAGTCAACCGCTCAGTCAGCAAGCACGGCACAACCCTCACCAAGCCCTGCCAGGCTCTTTCCCCTTTTATACTGCTGCCTAGTTCCTTACAGTAGTTTAGCAGCACTCAGAACGCGTCCACAAATCGGAAAATTGCACTAGAAAGCACATCATCACTTTGAAACACTACACGAAAGCAATAAGTTAAAAAAAATCCTGCCTCAGGAAGAAAAACATCCGTAACAAGCAATTTTGAGGCTGATTCCCACGTTAGGGGCTTCGACTTAAGCCATCGGCGTTACCGTTGAGACTCCCCTTTTTGTAACGCACCTCAAAGGAATATTGTTGCAAAGCGAGGCTCCAGCGCAGGAGGCGGCCATTTTTGGGAGAGATGGTCTGCAGCCATTGGAGAGGGCAGTGATCCGTTTCAATGATAAACCTCGAGCCGGCTAGGTAACATGACAATTTCTGAACGGCCCACACGATACACGCACACTCTTTCTCGGTGGCGCTATATGCCTGCTCACGACTGGTCAGCTTACGACTAGCATACAGGACGGGGTGTTCTACTTCTCCATTTTCCCGTTGGCACAGTACAACGCCCATGCCTCGCTCACTAGCATCACACTGAACAACGAACCCTTTTGTGTAGTCGGGCGATCGTAGCACAGGCTGGCTTGTTAGGGCGCTCTTTAGGGCGCTAAAAGCTCTTTCCTTCGTCTCATCCCAGACGACTGTTTGCGGCTCTGTCTTTCTTAGACCATCCGTCAAGGGAGCCGCGATATCAGAGTACCTGGGGATGTACCTCTGATAGTAGCCGGCGACACCTAAGAACGACCGAATATCGGTCTTCGTGCGCGGTTGCGGGAAGTCTCGCACAGCGGCCACCTTTATTTCAGAGGGGCGGCGACGACCCCGACCAATCACGTGTCCGAGGTAGACAACCTCGGCCTGTGCTAACTGGCACTTGGGAGCCTTGACTGTCAAGCCCGCATCGCGCAGGCGGGTTAGCACTGCCCGCAAGTGCGCCATATGCTCAGGCCAGGATGCGGAGAATATCGCTACGTCGTCTAGATACGGTAAAGCGAATTCTTGCTGTCCCCGCAACACTTTATCCATGAGGCTTGAAAAGCAGTATGGCGCGTTCTTCAAACCAAAACTCAAAACTTTAGGACGGAATGTCCCCATTGGTGAAATGAATGCCGCATACCTACTAGCCTCTTCTGTAAGTGGAACCTGCCAATAACCCCTGACAAGATCTAGGGTGGAAATAAACTGAGCGCTACTCACTCTCTCAAGGCGCTCCTCGATGTTAGGGATCGGATAAATTTGATCCTTAGTGATGGAATTAAGCCTGCGGTAGTCGACGCAAGGACGAGGTTCCTTGCCCGGTACCTCAACTAAAATCAAAGGGGAGGTATAATCACTCTCACCCGCTTCAATAACACCGAGCTGTAGCATTTTCTTTACCTCAGCCTCCATAATATCGCTCTGGCGGGGTGACACCCGGTACGCCTTGGATCGTACTGGCTCTGGGGAGGTAAGTTCTATGTCATGAGTAAGGACAGAAGTCCTACCAGGCCTCTCAGAGAACAGACCTTGAAACTCTTGTAAGAGCTGGTGTAGTTCGGTTTTCTGCTCAGGCGACAGCGATGCTTTACTTATTAAGTCACTAATGACTTGATCGGTGTCTTTCCTGTTTGTCACTGAGCCTAGTCCCGGAAGCTCGACCGGAAGCTCTTCGGGCACGTTTACCATCATGCACACCACTGCTTGCTTGATCCATGCGCACTCGCCCGTGAACATATCGGGTTCTACGTAAGAGGGGTGAACTACATCCATTGTAGCTGCGGAATCGCGAAGCACTCGGCACTCTTTCCCGTTCACGAGGAGGTCTCGCATGTAAGGCTCGAGAAGCTTCATGTTCTCGTCAGTGCTGCATATAGACAAAAACACGACTTGTGTTTTTGTTTCTGGACACTGTGCCGAAAAGTGACCCGGCTTCTGGCACGTATAACAAACGCGCGCTTGCCTCGTCTCAAACCGCTTTCTGCGTTCGGCTTCGGTTGCCGCCGTCTCCTTACGTTCGGTCGGACTGCTTTCACTCGCATCCGAACTACGTGTGTCCCCCTTTGCTCTCATGGGCGTGAACTTTGGCCTCTCAAACTTGGAGCCAAATTCACCCTTTTGACCGTCCTTAGCTCCACGAGCCCGACGCGTCACAAACTCCTCGGCTAACTCAGCGGCTCTAGCCACCGTACTAACGTCTGGCCTATCCAAGACCCAGTACCGCACGTTCTCAGGTAACCGACTATAAAACTGTTCTAGCCCGAAACACTGCAGAACTTTCTCGTGGTCACCAAACGCTTTCTCTTCTTTGAGCCACTCCTGCATGTTTGACATAAGCCTGTACGCAAACTCTGTATATGACTCACTTCTGCCTTTCTCATTTTCCCGAAACTTCCGACGGAACGCCTCCGCTGACAGCCGGTACTTTTTTAGCAGACTTGATTTCACTTTGTCGAAATCCTCTGCCTCCTCTCTCTCCAAGCGAGCGACTACGTCGGCCGCCTCGCCGGGTAGCAAAGTGAGCAAGCGCTGTGGCCACGTTTCCCGAGAGAACCCCTGCTTCTCGCACGTTCGCTCAAAGTTAACCAGGAACAAACCAATGTCCTCTCCAAGCTTAAACGGCCGCATCAGGTCAGTCATTTTGAACAATACTCGTTCTCCTGCACCGTGTGCCTGACTTCCATTACGAGCGCGTTCCATCTCTAACTCGAGACGCTTCATTTCCAATGCGTGTTGACGGTCGCGCTCTTCTTTTTCTTTCTCTTTTTGTTCTTTTAGTTCGCGCTCCTGTTTCTCTTTTTGTTCTTTAAGTTCGCGCTCCTGTCTTTTTGCCGTCTCCCTCTCCTCAATGGTCTCAAGGCATTCCGACAGCTCGTCATCCTCAGCTTCTAACTCAAGAATAGCCCTTAGCAGTTCTGGTTTTCCGAGTTTGTCTGAGACATCCAGACCCAACTCTCTTGCAAGCTCCAGCAATTTCGGTTTGCGCAACGACTTCAAATCCATGGCTGCTCTGAATGCTGCTTTCTCTACTGCCTACTATTGTCTTGCCGCAAACTAACCCGGTAGCAACGACAACCACAATTACCAGCTCTGTTTCTAACACTAACGCCTGGCAAAACTCAGAAGAAGAAAGTCCCGCACTCACCAAACCTCGCAGCCAAGACTTCAGCGCAGTCGTTCCGCTGCAGGCAACCAGTCATCACACAGGGCTCGTTGCGCTGCTCCCGGATGGTCGTTGTGCTGTTCAGCATACATTCAACCGCCTCTCTTCGGTGCTGGCCTCCGTTGTCGCGATCTCACCGCTGGCAACCAGATGTAGTAATCGCACCGCTGGCACGAGTTGTTGGGGTCTCGGTGCTGACGCCCGTTATTGCCAATGGGTCGCAAGCCCCAAGGGTAGCGTTGGCCTGGCGGCCTGGGGCACTGGAAGCATCCGAAGGTCCCGGCAAAGCAAGAGAAGACTGGTAACAGAACAACTTGTTTATTCTAACATAGCAAAAGAGCGGCCGGTCAGGTCGACCGAAGTGGAGAGACGGGAGAGCACGTAACTCAACAGTACAAATCGGAGCCTCTCCCCTCTGGCGTCCGGGGGCAGCTGCTCTTATACTCTCGGCGTCGCGGTCCAAAAGGGAAGGTCACGGGATGAAGGTCACGGGATGAAGGTCACGGGACGAAGGTCACGGGACGGCGGAGCATGAGCCCACGACGGCGCGCACGGCCGAGCCGAGAGACCTGCTGAACCGAGTGTAGTGACGCATCGCCAACCTTCACTTGGGGAGCTCCGCTCCCCGGCTGCCGCGCTTTGACAAGCGTGGGCACACACACACACACGCACACACGAAGACACGTGGCACTGAAACACGCCTGGACACGCTTGGCGGGTAGGCGTTGCGGCGGCGTCGAACGGGCCAAAATGTCCGCCGCTTTGAACAAAGCCCCGGCGTCCGTTGCATCCGCGCCGGCATTACCGCGCGTTGTAGGCGAAACGTAACAAGAGGTATTTCAATAATTTCTGGACAAAAATTCAATAGTTCGGTATTTGATATTTCAACAATTTCAACTTCTGTAAAAGAGGGGCAATAGAGGGAAACCTTGCTCTCCACTGCTCAATGTGTAAATGTACCACATATTTTAAGGGCACAACAGTGGTGGCATGCAGTTGAGACAGGCTCAAAAGAACTATTGTAGAAGTAAGCAGTATGCTCTCAGGAAGACACGGCACAGTATGTGCAAGTTCACCATCAATTGCGCTCACTGACGGGCTATTGTCTTTTCTGGGCAGCCAGCAAGATATGGAGCATGCGTAGATGTAGAGTAGTTGGCTCCAATGAGCGGAGCATAGGCAAAGTGCTGATAAAGTGGCAAGTGTCAAGCAGCATTTATGCTTGCATGTTTGTCATACTTTTGTGACAAGTTCTTTTGTTTTACCTTTTTGATTTTTCCCATGTTTTATGCACTGCACATAGTTCTTTGTGCTTCGGCGTTTCTGCACACAATTTTCCTCTCCCTGTGTCTCTTAATTCTGCAGTGCTGTATTTTAATTGTTATTTTAACAAGCTCCATACGCAAGCCTTAAGAAATTTCGTGCCGTAAGGCACATAATTGTTGGGTGCGGGTGATTAAAATATTTTATCTTGGCTTCCCCTCTATCTTAAATTAAATATAGCAAGCTGATTTTGTGGTTTCAACTATGGCTTGGCGATCCCGAAAAACTCGGCATCATTCAAGCAGCGCAAGCTAAACCTTCCAGTTTGAACTGCCCGGCGCCAGCCTTCTCCACAGTGCGGGCGTGTATAGCGCATCCCGCGCGTCGCCCGCTACAAAGCTTCACGGCTGGGCATGGAAGACAACCCTGGGTGGCCAAACAGGGGATACGAAATAAACAAAGGGATATGTTTTGTAGGCGCTATATTCGTAAAGGATTTTTGGCCTCAGCTGCTGTTTCGTTGTATTAGCCACTGTGCAGATGAAAATTGCGTGCTTTCAAAAGTGGAGGGGCACAGGGCATACTTCAATTGCCGCCCTAGATTTAACAGTGGCGGGGCAAGTGCTGCTCCCTTATGAACATGTGATCTATTGCGGGTGTGAAGACCAGCTGAGAAGACTGGTAGGACTGGTGTAAAGTTCCAGTGACTTTAGACTGGTGGCTTGATGCGCGCCTAATGTTGGAAGTCACGCGATCGATTCCGCTCTGCTGCAGCAAAATCTTCCCCATATCTGTCCCTTTGGAGATACCACAGGGATCGGTAACCGTTTGTTTATTGATGGTGCCATAAAGCTCCACTTTCCACTTTTTTTCATTTCTGGGTGATCACTGCTGCCCCTTGCCGAGTTTCTGTGCGAGTTCCGCCCCGCCCCCCTTTTCTCTCGTCCTTTGACCTTTTGTTATATATAAACCTATAGTACCATTCCTAGCCTGTTGCTCGCATAACCTTCCCATCTATCACTAAAAAGTCGCAGTTTCGCCCGCAAGGCGAAGCAATTCAATTGGGATAGCAAATTAGTGCACAACTAAACGAAATAAGGATAATAGTTTTATCGGCCGTATGCACTTGGAAACATTCGCTTACTAACTGGATTAACAAGCATATGGTGACAGCACGCACAAGCAAACACGAACACATCACACTCGATAAGTGCGGGCACTCGCTGTCAAAACGCTGGCGTGAGCGAGCGCGCCAGCAGCTGCGGCAAAGTGACATTCGTGCGGTCTACCGCTTCAACGGAAGAGCGGCGAGCACACCGTGCGCGCAAAAAGGTATGAGCCGTCTGCAGATGATTTTCAAGATACGGCGCGCGCCACCGCGCGCGGCCGTACAAAGTACAGACTTTTTGGCGGACTCCAAGCTGTCCCCCTCCCTCCCGCGCTGCCTCCCCGCTTGCCTCCATACATGGCGCGCTAGATTGAGCCTCGATCAGTGCCCCTTGCGCCCGGTCGCGAAATGCGCAGTTGCTGCCGGAGCACAACGCCGCCCCCTCCTGCTCTTCCACTCCCCCACAGCCTTTCGCGCTACAGAAAACGGCGCATCTGCTTTCTTCGTTCGCACGCGCCAGGTGAAGCCGCGATCGTCGGATTCCCTCGCGCGCTTTCACTCGCACATACAGCATACGACGCGCGGCGACGGTGTTAAAAGCCCTTGGACTTCATACGGAACATCACGGCGACGACAAAAATGCGTTTGGAGTGTCCATATAATTGCTGTCTCAATAGACAGTGTACGCAATGGTATAGCGTACGCTAAGCTAAAACTAGACACTAGAGAATAGAGTATAATAGGGGCCCCAAAGAGCTTTGCGGGTGTTAGCGTTGGGGCACGCAGGAGTGAAGCGTTTTAGAATAGGGAGTTTTAGAATAGGGGCCCCAATATTTTGGGGCCCCAAACAGCTTTGCGGGTGTTAGCGTTGGGGCACGCAGGAGTGAAGAGTTTTAGAAAAGGGCTTTGCGTTTGCGGATAGCGTCTTGCGCTGACAGCGCCACTACGGCGTCTAAGAAAAACGATTAAAAATAATTAAATAAAATATTTCATTTTATGATATGAATAGTAATTTTGACTTGCGTGTATTTGCGTTTAATTACAATTTAGAGGTTATTCTTCAAGCAGCAAACAATTAGTTGTGCTTAGTTTTGAGCAACAAAACCAACTTTACGTGCCTTCACCAGCCAAGCTTAGCCGTGTTAGGCCGACGAGCCATAAAATCCACACTCGAATTCGGAATCAGCGGCGTCTGATGAATCAATCTTCATAATACGTGCTAGTTGAGAGAAAGCGATAACCGCAGTCACTTCTCCTAGCTTGCCAAATTCACGCGTTAATTACCACGAATCGAACCCAGTTTGGTGCTAGGTTAGAGCTTCCGGGCCGCTATTTGGGCTCCCGCTAAATCGGTGAAATAGCGTTCCCAGCTCAAAACCCAAACGCAGTTTGCGTCTCGCGCATGCGCAGTGGCTTCGTCGCTATTTCTTTGGGGCCCCAAAACGTTTGGGGCCCCTATTCTAAAACTAGTTTTAGTTGGGCGACTGCAACAGTTCTGCGTACGCAAGAAACACGCGGGGGCGACAGCGCGCATGCGCAGTACGCAGGAGTACGCAATGTCTCTTGCGTGCGCCCGCAGCTTTTCTAAAGCTGCGAAGCGTTCGCTGCGGGCTCTGCGAGATGTTTTCGCGTGTTCTCGCGCGTCCATGAGAGCGCATCTTTCGATATGGCGATTGCCTTATTCCCCTGTAAAGGGTGCACCGCCGTAGATATAGACATGTTGAGGCAAAGCCGCCGTACGGCACAGTTTTGGGAAACTCGGCGAGTTTGCTTTGACTAAATAGGAGACGTATTCTCTCGCGATAACTTTCGGCGACACTATCACTTTTGCGTGGCGTAGTACATGGCGCATTGGATGATTCGAGTGGTTTTGCTTAACCAGCCTATCAGCTCAACCGGTTTTGCTCAACCAGCCATGATTGATTGATTAATGTTCTTTTTTTTCGTGGCGCAACGGCCAATTCTGGCCAAAGAGCGCCAAACACACGGTACAATGAGTTCACAATGGTACATGATGTAAGGATGTAACATGGCTGTAAACGGGCCTAAAATCAGTCATTGTATGAATGAGTAAAATATGTATGTACTAAAAATATGACAAGTGAGGTGTGCTATGGCCATAAAATATATGTTACGAAGTGATCATAAGATAAAAATGTAAGAAAGTGCAAGTGGCACTAATGCCTCACCCAGGCCTTTTGAGAGCAAGGGCCGGGAAACACGTGCTCTAAATACCACTAACGCAGCAGCAGTCTGATAAGACGCCTTGGTACGGATCGCTTGCATGTGTAACATGTAGTACATGAACATTATTTCAAAAAGGTCTGTAAAAGAGCGGGTCACTGCATAAGAACATTGTTAGATGTAGTGGAAGTTGTTGACATGTGTGGTAAACGATTTTTTTTCTTTTTAATTTACGACGTTCTAGCAACATGTGGAGGGCAGCCAACGTCGGGCCACATTTACCACTCAACCAGTCAATCAACGTGTACTGAAAGTGATATCTCCCAAAGTGACCGTCCACAAATACGTCCTCACGTTTCGTTCGAGGTAACTAACTGTGTCTGAAAGGTGGCTTCAGCCAACAAGAAGCGACAGTTAGTCGCGGAGTAAGTAAAACTAACGGTACAGGCAAAATTAGCGCCGCATTGCATTATGCCCCTGTAAAGGGTGCACCACCGCAGACATAGACACGTTGAGGCAACGCCGCCAAACGGCACACTTTTGGGAAATGGTTAGACTAAACAGTGGACGTTTTCTCGGATGATCATCTTCAGCGATACTGTCACGTGACGTAGTAAATAGCGCGATGGATGATTGCAGCGGTTTTTCTTAACCAGCCTATCAGCTCAAGCAGTTTTGTTCAACCAGTCAATGAGCGCGCACTCGAAGTTGTATGCCCGAAATTGACCGTCTGAGACCGACCCCAGGGTGCGCGCGAGACAATGGTGTCTGAAAAGTGGTTTCAGCGGTGCCCACAAGAAGCGAGAATTATTCGTAGAGTAGGTAAAATCAACAGTTCTGGCATAATTAGCGCCACTATATTTGAAACTGTAACAACACTGGTTAAAAAAAAAAAAGAAACGAGGGTAAACCAAGTCTCGACAAGAACATAAGGTCGACGTAACTGCGCGTGAAATGCGATACGAATAAGATGCGTAATAAATTTTTGGACGTGTAAGACCTTCGTTAGGACACGCGAGACGTGTAAGCAAAGTTTTAAGAGCAGAACTATGGAGGCATATGAGACTTTTGCAAGACTGGTTAAAGCCTGGCGTGCCTAAGCGAAGCAGCAGCGTGGTTGGCTACGAGGAAGCCACAATTCCTGCGACGGCAAGCAGCCCAGGACAATGAGTCATTGTGGGGGCGCATGATAAATCAAACCCTGCACACTGCCATGAAGTCACCTATACAAAAGGGGAAGCTAGGCGGGAACCGGTGGTTCCAAGCGACGTCACCCTTCCAAATGACACAGCGGACATCCTGGGAAAAGGACCGAAATACGGCTTTGAGCATAGTGTCCAGAAGCACGAGCTGAACCACTGATTTGCTAAGAAAGCGGGAAAAGACGACGAGAAGTGTGTTCTCGACGGCGTAGACAAGAACAGCCTGGCAAGGACTACATTCAGGAAACCCACCTCGAAAGGGAAAGTCATGACAGACAGGGTGGTCGCGTTTTGCGAGGATAACAGTCTAGTCTCCCCCGCAAGCGGATAAAGAGGGATGCTTCGTCGTCATACCATCCTGCCTTTTTAACGAAAGGGCATTGCAAGCAATATCGAAGACCTATTGCAGTAAAGCCGTCCGCGACCCAAATCAAGGGCAAGGCAGCGGCCCTCTGTAAATCCCTGGAACTCCAGAACCTGGCTAGAGCTATTGCGGACTCCAGAGTGAATACATTGTCGTTATTCTTCGTTGTTGAAGCCCATAAGCCCGATGCACATTTCAGGACAATTGTTAGCGAGAAAGGCAGCTGGCAGCAGCACAGTAGTCGGTTTTTGCTTAAGCACTTAAATAATTTATAAGTTTCAGACCCCTTTGCTACAATAAATTCTTTAGATATTGCCAGCATGTTGGAAGGAGAGCAGTAGATTGGTTATACTTTCTCCACAGATGTAGAGGAACTATTTTGTTCAGTACCCCATAAAGACCTGTTTATTGCCGTCCGACAATGCATAGAAGTGCGCAGCACAATCGCCTTTCAGAATACAGCTGGGTGAAGTATCCACAATTTAATGTCACTTTTAGACTTTTATATCAACGCCATTTTTACCCAGTTTGAAAACGGACAACTTCTTCAACGGCAGGGCATTTGCATAGGATCATGTGTCAACCCCAGTTTTGTGTAACATTATTCCGCATTAATTGACAACATTCTGGCATCACTAATTGACGGAACAGCACCCATACGTTTTTAGATATGCTGACGATTTTTTTTTAATTTTAAAGACAAGTAATATAAGTCGTTATGAAGAAATCGTGATGGGAATCTTACAACGGTTCGAACAAGATGGCAAAGAGCTCTTTCACGGACGAGTTGCCGAAACAAAATAACCTTCAAATTTTAGACCTCAACATCAAGCTCGGAGAAAGATGTGTTTGCTGGTGATATCTCCCGAGAACCGGGAAATATATATATTTGCCTTTTACTATATATTTGCCTTTTGATTCGGCCTGGTCAAAAACTGTTAAGATGGCTATTGCGACCCTTTCTCTTGAATCCGCACCCAAGTCATGCCCTCACATGACGCAGGCGAGTTTTCAGGGTGAGGTAACCTGACTGCGCAAAGCAGGGTTCCCTGACCACGTTTTGGCATCCGTGATCGAGGCACCCTTACAGAAAAAATCAAGGGGAGACCAAAGAAACTACGGAGACCAGAACGTATCAGCGCCAAACAAGTGGTGATCCCGTACATCCACAAGGTGTCCCACAATCTGAAAAGGGTAGGCAACAAGTACGGCGTCCCGATGTTCTTCTCTACGCCAGGTAAGTTGGCTAAGATATGCCGCAGGTCCGCAGTGGCGGCCCTGAGACTTCCGCCTGTGGAATGAAAAACACACAACACCGTGCGTACAGTGCGCCCCGGGCGGGGTCTACGGGATCGCCCTTTCACGTGGCAATGTTTGTGTCGGTCAAGCTGGGCGCCGTGTCAACGAATGCGCCAGGGAGCATGAAAGATCAGGAGACGTTGTGGCCTCCTCCCAGAATCTACCCGTCCATTGCCGCTCTCGCAAATATTTAAGCGATCAAAACTGAGCCACAACCTGAGGGTATCAAAACTCTAACCAGAAGTACAAGGGCAGATTAGCTTGCGAGCTATC
Organism: Dermacentor andersoni; assembly: GCF_023375885.2. Lineage (NCBI taxonomy): Eukaryota > Metazoa > Arthropoda > Arachnida > Ixodida > Ixodidae > Dermacentor > Dermacentor andersoni. The sequence continues at coordinate 287,354,766 of NC_092814.1, forward strand.
GGAAGCCTTTTTTATCATACAGAGAGGCGACGCATGCGTCAGCATCATTTCAGTCTCCATGCGCGCCAGTGAATTGAGGTTACTAAACAGAAGGTGATCATATGCAGTATGCCCACCTTAATCTACGGGTCCTTTTTGTGCGTTTCGGGTTTTCATTATCCTGCAGCCAATAATTGCGCATGCGCGCAGTGCTTTCATTATTGATAAATGAAGCCCGAATCTGTTTCAATAAACATAGTAGGAGTAGCCCCCGCCCTGTCATGTCTTTCTGTGTTCTCATCTAAAAAAATGTAGCGCTGGATTACTTTCGTAAGAAAGGAGAAATTAAAATAGGCTAGTATCATTTTCAGGGTGTCTACCAAGCTAACATTTCTAAATTCCCTGAGTTTTCCAGGTTTTCCGTGAGTACCTTTGCAAAATTCCCTGAATGAGCCAGAACTTTGTTTTGTGTCAAGACGGGCTGACACCATGTTGCCCGATGCTGTCACTCTCTAGTAAGCATCCTGAAAAAAAAATGATTTAATCCAGTTTGAATAGTAAGAGTAATATCTATTTTATTCAAAAAGAGAACAGAAAGAAGGTGATAGTAAAATGCACATCGGAAAAAATAGTAAAACCAATTCCGAATCGAGTCAAACATTTTCAAATACGAATGAAAAGGAGATGCATACAGAAGTAAATATTTTCGAATATGAGCTATTTCTATCAACTGATAGCAAGCTCATCGGTATGAGGCCTGAACTTTGTCACAACTAAGATTCTCTCTCAGCAGCTGGGAAGTCAATCTCAACTGTCCTGACATACTCTCAGCCCGTACACAATATCCCAGTGTTGAGTTTCACTGCTTTAAAGAGTTTATTTTGGTTTGGAAGAGGGACGGCTGCATCTTAGCGTCAGCCAACGCTTTGTTTTCTTGAGCTCAAGCTCCTTCAAAGAGGCGGCGGCACGCTTCCTTTCTTGTTAATTCCTCAGTGCATCGGTCCTTTCTGTGCTCATCCTTCTTCCGCCACGCGTTCGCCTCATGGATCATTTGAAGCATCCTCTTTGTCAGTTGTACAGTCAACGCCGATTTTTCGGACTCCCTACGGGCTGCGAAAACATCCGAAAAATCGGGCAGTCCGAAAAAAATGAATTGCATGCTTTAACTCTTTTGTTACCACGCATATTAAAATCGATCCCCGGTGATCAATATTTTATATCGCCGATGTCGACATGTTGGAGGCTTTTTATCCACTTCAGGCCATCCAGTAGTTAGCACAGGCACTGAACTTTCAGAATCAGTTGAAATTTTCACGCTCCGATGCTGTTGTGATTTTTGATGGACCTTTTTGCGAACGAATGCGCGCATGTTGTAGCGAAAAGAGGCGTGGCCGTCACTTCTGCCGGGCTTCAGGAAAAATCATGTCGCACACGATTGCACTGCACTAGCATCAAAATTTTGTAATCAAATGACTCCCAGTAAGTCAAGAATTAAATTACACCGCCGGCTTTGCCGTCCGACTGCGCTGAGCGGTGATAATTAACCGAAAATGATGCCAGCTGTTCACTAGTGAGCTTTGGTTTGGAGTCAGAGTCGTTTTATTCCACCAAAGTGTATTTCTGAAGGTCCACCGCATGTATAGAATGTGGACCTGGCATTTTCAACCAGTTTCCAAGAGTATCGGTTTCGCTCCTCTCGTAAAATCCAGGCAAGGGGCGCTGCCCGTGTCACTGCACAGTTATTGAAAGTGGCTCCCACGGCGTCATCCCGCGCGGCTGCGTAGCGAGCAAAGCGTCGTGCTCGAAACTACGCTGCACCCGCACTTCAATTTAGTAATGAGGACTCGAGTTATGATTGCGAAGATGACAGCAAAGCAGGTTCAATCTCTGACGGCGACGATGTTTTGACTCAGCATGGGACATCCGCAACTGTTCCCCGGCGAGTTTTCGTTACGGCCTTGAGCAGTCTCCTTCCTTGTGCGCACTTATATGCCAATCTTCTTGCACGACCTGAGAGCTCTCCTGGTTATCTTCAGGGTGTATACCCTGAAGTCATTACGCTTGCAGCCAAGTCATGCCTGCCTACCCGTCGCGTCGCAAGTATGGGAGAAGGAACGGATGGCAGTTGGGTGAGTGAGGGTGCCACTTCGGAATTTCTTGGTCTCTCTCAGAGTTTAAACCTTTCCACCACGTTCATTCAAGTTCCAGCTCGGACTCTCCAGCCGTTCTGTTTCAGTCCGCTGCCGTCGCTCTCCCCCCGCTACAGTGTAGCTCCGCTCAGCTCATTGGCTCGTGGCTCCCAGGGGCGAGAGCGCACAAGCATCTCGCTTTCCGAACGTTCGCTTGCGCGCTCGCGTTTCGCCAGCGCCGCACTTTCGTCGCCGTCGTGAGCACGGCGAGGTGGGAGTTACAGAAGCGTGTTACCGCGAATGTCACAAAAGAAAGGTTCGTTAATATTAAAGTTTCGAGCTTTCAAAATAAGTAATATTAAATAGTTACGAAGCATAGAAAAAATGCCTATAACGCGCTTATTCTGCTAACGCATATACATATTTTTTTTTCTTTCAAAGCCACATAACTATAGACTGCGTAATGCAGATTACAGATTTAAGTGAACCGGTGAGCCGTTCAAATGAACCGAGGTAGAGCCAAGTTGTTCCGAGCCGCTGCCCATCTCTAATCTGCCGGGCGCCTGCGTACCACGGATTCTGAAGCAGAGAGATGCCGAAGAAAGGGCGAGAGGCGCCCTCCCCTCGGGCACTGCTCGCACGCGCGCACCAGGCTCCGCGCCAGCGGGTAATATAGGCTGTGCAAAATAAGGCTGGAATGGCGTGTCCCCAGCGATCGCGCGGGCGAATGGGCCAAGTCGCGCGTGAACTGGAGCCGGGGTTCAAGGGTTCCCCACAGCACAAGCAGAGCCAAGTAAGAAACGGCGGTGCGATCGCCACCTTGCTGCATATACCGTTTGTCAAGTATTTCGAATATTTCTGTTCGCGTGTCAGCCAGCTTCAGGAACCAAGAACAGACACTGAACTGATAATTCAGTGTCACAATAGAGCTACGGAGGACAAAATGATTGCGCCTTGTAGTTGGTGTTTGTTATAAAACATTACCGAAGCCCAAAAATGCAATAAGGAATACAAGTGTGAACTGGCGATGTGGGATTTTCATGGGGGGAAGAGGTGGAGGAAAATCGGGCAAATGAAGACGAAGTCCTTAAAATAAAACTGGCGATTCGTTCTTGGCTTGACATAGTGGGACGGCCGTAATGAATATTCTTGCATATTACCCCGGGAGATGGCAAGGACAAAAGCCGAGAAACGTGAAGTGGCGACGAGGGAGTATTCTGGAAGAAGAGGTGGATGAAAATCGAGGAAACAAAAGACGAAGTTCAAAATAAAAACGACGGTCACAACAACAACAGCGGCTTACCCTGGCCGCTTGTGTCATCGGCTTTTACAGGACGCAGAGAGCAGGGATAAAACGACAACGCGTCGTACTGCAATTTACTCGTGCCACATTCGCGTTTCTCATTGACACGCTGCACTGCAAACATGCTCCAGAGATCATCTCTAGCCGTGTTCCCAAAGCAACACTGGACGGCTATGAGACCTTGTAAAGAAGGGCTCCGAATTAATTTTGTTCATCTGGGTTTCTTTCAATGTGCACTGAATTAAGGGCCATTGCAGAAGCGTTTCCGCATCGCGTATGTTAGAATGCGGCAGGCGCGGCTAGGAATAGAAGCCGCGACCTCGGGCTCAGCAGAAAAAAAGTCATAACCGAGCTATCGAGGCAGGTTGCTTGCCCTTCGCGTACGTAAGCATACATTTACCTACAGACATTGACAGGTCAAGGATGCAGTGGCAAAGTGCCTTTTGAAAGGAACCTGCATGCATGCGCCAGCGAATCACCGTTATCCGTTTTTCCTTTCCGTGCCGTCCTTGTCATTGCTGTTCGCGTGTACTCTCAGGCGCTGCCGTGCCTTGAAGCCTAAAGTAGGTATGTTCGTAACCTACGAAGCGCAAACCTGCCTGCTAAAGGCTTAGTAAAATCCGCCTCTTTTATTAGAGCACCGTCTCACTTGACGCTATGCCCCTACTAATCCCTCGTCAGAATTTCTTCGAGGTGTTCGTGCTGTGCGCCGTCTTCCTTGCCCCCACCCTTGCCGATCTTGGTTGTTTGTACTTGCGTGCGCTTTGTCCGTGACGGTGGCGTGTTCGTTGTTGCTGAACCGCTGGGGCGTCTCCGGGCCTGTGCGACGTGCAAGGATCTTCTGGGAGCGCAGACGACAGAGAGCAGGAGCTGCACACTCTTGTTGGCTGAGTAGGCTTAATCTGTCACTGACTATATAGAGGATACAAGCTGTTAACCCGAATTTCCCATCAGAACAAAGGACACGATGACAATTGCGACGCGAAGAAAAAACAATTTTTAGTCGAATGAGTGTGGGGCTAAAAGGGGAGTATGTAAAGCCACAGAAAAGATGGCATGAATTCGTCAAGTAGGCGCGCTGACGGATGAACAGCAGGGGTAGATGATCTGGAGGCTGATGAGCATGAGCGAGGGCAGCGCACACCAGAAGTCCTGATCAGGCGTTCCACGTCTGCATACCGAATGCGGTCCCTTGGAGAGGCGCAAGCCCGGCGTCGGCAAACGGCATCGGCACAGTCCGCCCAGATGTCATGCTGGAAGCGGGGTGGGCGGCGTTGGAACCACTGTTCGACACACTCCGCCCAGAAGCCAAGCCGAAAGCGGGGTTGGGTGCGCCAGGACCCGTGTCTGCAAACGGCAGCGGCCCAGTCCGCCCAGAGGCCAAGCTGAAAGCGGGGTGAGTGGCGCGGGGACCAGTGTCGGCTATCGGCAGCGCCACAGACCGCCCAGACGTCGAGCTGAAAGCATGGTTGGAGGCACCGAGACTATTGTCGAGAAACGGCGGCGGGACGTTCCGTCCTGGCGGAAAGCTGGAAGCGGGGTGGGCGGCTCTGGGACCAGAGTAAGCAAACGGCCGCGGCACAGTCCGCCGAGTCGCCCAGTTGGAAGTGGGGCGGCTGGCAGTAGGAGCAGAGTTGGCAAACGGCAGCGGCGCAGTCCAACGAGACGCCAAAACGGAAGTGGGGTGGGCGACGCCGGGAACAGTGTTGGCAAGCGGATGCGGCATAGTCCGTCGACACGCCAGGCTGCAATCTTGCTGGGAGACGCTGGAAGCCACCGAAAAGGACACGGGCACGTTGTTCTGGGCCTCTTCGTCGGGCTGCGGGTGAACAATTTCCGGCTTGGTTAGGCCGAACAAGTGGCCGCAGTACTTGGCTTGGTCGATGTAGCCTTGGAAGTACACTTCTCGCATCTTGAAGAACGCCATGCCCGTCAGCAAGCTGTCGCTGCCCGCTTGGTGTTGTCGCCCGACTCGTTCAACCTGCAGCTGCTCGGCCAGTCTTTGCAGACCTCCTCGTAGGTTTCTGCAATCCTTCATGAGGTACTTGAGGTCGTAGATGGCCGGGAAGTATATTTCCAGGAGCTCGAAGAACTCAACGTCGCACGCAGGCAGGTTGTCCCCCGTCAGCAGCTTCATCATGTAAGCGAAGTCGTAGCAGCTGTGAAAAGCGAGCCATGTGATCTCGTCGGAGAGGACCATTCCCGACGTCGTGAGAAGCTGGGCGAATTCGTACGGGTCGATGCCTTCGCTGTTGTGCTTGCTGAATTGTATCCCCGAGTGCGTCAGCAGGTCGATCGAGTCCTGCGCGTAGGTGTCTTCTGCGAGACTGAACTTGAAATTAAACTGCCACGTAGAGCAATTTGGCGGGGTGTTGCCGTCTTCGTCGAAAAAGGTGAGGCCCAGCTGGATGACCTTGAGAACATCCACGTTGCAGCGCAGCGTTTGGTAGTGGTACTCGGTTGCGCTGCGGAACTCCCCGACGGGCTGGGCTACCACACCTGGGAACTCCGTGTCCATGGCAATGTACTTGTACTTCTGGACCATCTTTCGGATGGTTTGGAATTCGCACTCGAGATTGCAAACCCACACATTGCTGATGCCGCACGCCGTCTTGCAAACCACCCGCGCATACCGTCCGCCGCGACGACGGGCGGTCGAACGGGCAATGGTGGCGCTGTGGCCGACGCTCGTGGGTCCTGGTGCTCGCATGCTTGGCGCGTGCCCCACCTCGTCGCCTTCATCTTCGCAAAGGCAACTCACGCACGGCGTTTGCCGGAAAATGCGCTGACACGTTTACGGAAAAAAAAAAAAAGAAATTGAGAGAACGCATTTCACGTTACCGCCATTTGTCGTGGCTCTTAGTTTGCAGCAACTAAATACTACTAATATTAACGCCATTGTTACCACTAAAATCGAGCTACTTGGTTTGTTCACATATTCCCGAACAGCGCACACCCGTCGCTTGTATACGGACCGTTTTTAGTGTATTAATTACAAGTGTACAATTACGTTTTAGAATATTAACAGCATTATTATTTAAACGGTTACAGAACGGCCCGCATAACTCGTCCCTCTAGATATAGTTCTCCGATATATCCGAATTATGCGCACCCCAGATCTCCCAGACCCACTACAGGGCTGTATTCGACTTGTGCTGCAGTTGCTTACTTTCTGTCCATTAGCAAATGTTGGTGAAGCTAGCTTCTAATAGACAAAATATAATAAGTATAACTACACATGAAAAAGCACGTCCAATCAAAGATCAGAATAATAAGTCGGAGTAAAACCCTGATGATAGTCGACGACCTGTCGTAACGAAGACGACGAGCGTCAGCCACCGGCACACGTGCCACTTGTGCAGAGGAACAAAAACATCACGAGGCTGCGCTGCCGTATACCTACGTTGAACTTCTATCTACACAGGTCTGGTCCTATGCTCATTCTGTGGCGAAGCGGAGACAATAGACCATATCTTGTTGTCTTGCAGGCGTTTTTCTGTTATAAAAAAACGACTACTCGAAATGCCGCTTCGCAATATTGGCCTAAAATTATCATTACCTGTGATCCTATCTTTTGGAGCCTTCGTTATTGGGTTCAGTCACAGAAATGTTTGCTTGGCAAACCAAAATAACCCCATTGAAACCAATCGATTACCATGCTAGACTGATCGTCCTCCCTCCCCACCATAGCTTTGTTTTATTTATAATCTATTATGACATTTTTTATTCAGTTTTATTCCGATTCTTTTTTCACGCACAAAAAAGTTTACTTTTTAAGCTCCAACGTTCAAATTGTTAGCTCCATTATTTTTTTTTATATACGCCGAATTTAACCACCCGATTCATACCCCCACTGTGGGTATGTGCCACTGCCACTCAGGACAACAACAACAACAACAACAACATGTAGGCTCTACACCCTACAGGAGACAGGTTTTCTGCGCGAGAAGGTGCTTCCGTACAAAATTTTCAGATTACTTTTGTTGAAAATGTCATTTGCAATGACCTGCTTTGTTCCATTACCTCCCCGGTTACTCGCGTTCCATCACCTCCTCGATTCGCCGCGGTTACAAGTGACATCTAGCCTTTCTTGATGCGAAAATACACTGCTGTACAGCTTATGGCTTGGAGTGATGCTTACGAATGCTTACCCTATACCGTGCAGCAATGGCCGACACCCCGAGGTGAAATTCTTTTAAGTGCGAGGAAACCATCGAGCACCTGTTGTGTACCTGTCTACGGTACGACGTCCAACGGGGCCCTGCCTCTGTGCAGACAACTTTAAACCGGCTGGACTTGGGACCATTTTTCGAGTCAAAGATACTCGGACTGTGGTCACATCCGTTTCTGGCGCAGCACTTGAAGTGCGTAGACACTGTGTGAATTCATTCTCTCACTCTTTCTATTCCCCCTTTTTCTCGTACTCACGTCCTTTCATACTTACGTGCGTCTACTTGCGCGGTTCGTCACTCACACACACTCACCGTTGTGAAACGAGTGCTATAGTGACTGTGAGTGAGTGTGCTGACCTAAAAATGCCTCAGGCTCGAACCTTGTGAACGGGCTTGCAGGTCTACGTTACGCTGCTGGTGAAACACGCATGACAGCAGCGAAATAAGCGACGCGTGGTACCAGGGCTTTAGAAAATTAGAGACACACTCCGAGAGCGCTGCGAATACAAGTCCTTTAAGACAATGCGCTCCTGTCGCATAAGTTTTCTTGGCCTGGTATTTGTGACTATGTGAAAAACAGGCTGCTAAGAGCCGTCATATAACGGGTGCCAATGAATGTCGGAAGGTAACTTCTGGTATCCCACAGGATTCTGCTTCAGAGCCCTTAATAATCGTGACATTGTTCGAGCCTTAACCTGCAAGGTAAGATTGCACGTGGATGGTTGCATAATTTACTGTGCTGTAAATAGTTCGATACTTGCCACATTCAGATAGACCTGGATTATGTACAATAAAACGGAATGCGAATTTAAATAAAGCGTCATTGCGTGCCGCTTACATGCAGGCCCTTTCATGCAGGCACGAACATACAGGCACCTTTCATGCAGAAAGAAACGATCGGCGATTGTACTTATTTGGATAAAATTTCTATACAACAAAATTTTGATATAACGAGGAAATTTCCGATTTTATCGACATCGTTATATCGAGGGGGCGTAGTCAGGGGGGGGGGGGTATGGGGCTTCAGCCCCTCCCCTCCGAAATTTTTTCGTGCTGTCATGCACCACCAACCATAACACCCGGCACCGGAAACCATTCTGGATTTTGTCTAGAATGACTTTTTCACGCTTGAAAAGACATTTCAGCACGAACATTGCGAACTCGGGCTGGATTTCGTGGCAACGCTCATGCACCTGGAGTCACATAACGCAAGCCGCACTAAGTTTCAAGGGCCTTTTGACGGCGAGCGGGCTCGTCACGGCATATCGCGGAGGCCGCGGAATCTACACAGCGCATGGATTGCAATTCCGAAACTTTATGTGTGTAAACTTCTCATACATTTCTGATGCGAAAGGAGCACTGACGTTCCAAAGGCGTGATTTTTTCAATTGCGGAACTTTGTGGGTTTAATGTTATAAACATTTGACGCCAAAGGTGTATTGACTTTTCTTCGGACCATACAACGAGACAAGCCCCATCAACACACTATCAGACAAGACGACAAAGCACGCGGCGAGGTCCGATGAGACGAAGTGTTGTAGTGGTTCATTTGTGCCGTCATGACACAGAAAAGAATATCAAAGTTTTTTTACACCTGCGCCAAACAAAGCATCTATGTCAAGACAGTAAAGCCAGAGAAGGTGTTAGCTTCTGCGTTTCTATGGATTCCGTTTCAATGGATCCGTTTCTACGGATTTTACGTTGCCTTTTATTCTCGGCGGAAGGGGGCTTATGGGGCTTCAGCCCCCCCCCCCCCCCCCCCCCCCCCCCCCCCACCCCCGAAATTTTTTCGTGCTGTCAGGCACCGCCGACTAAAACAACCCCTGGCGCCGGAAATCATTCTCGATTTTGTCTAGAATGTCTATTTCACGCTCGTAAAGGCATTTCAGCGCGAACATTGAGAACTCGGGCCAGATTTCGCGGCAACGCCCATGCACCGGGAGTCACATGACGCAAGGAGCCCCGTCCGGGCACGAAGTTTCAAGGGCGTTTTGATGGCGAGCGGACTCGTCGCGGCATCTAGCGCATGGATTTCAATCTCCAAACTTTATGGGTATAAAGTTCTCAAAATTTTGATGCGAAAGGTGCAGTGACATCTCCAAAGTCGTGCTTTAGATTTTCAATTCCGGAACTTTGTGGATTTAATGTTATAACATTTGACGCCAAGGGTGCATTGACTTTCTAAAGTCGCACATCGGGCCATACAACGAGACAAGCCAAATCAACACACTATCAGACAAGTTGACAAAGCACGCAGCGAGGTCCAATGAGACGAAGCGTTGAGGTGGTTCATTTGTGCCGTCATGTCAAAGAAAAGAATGTCAACATTTTTTTTTACCTGCGCCAAAGCACCCATGCCAAGACGCCAAAGTCAGCAAAGGTAATTACGTTATTATTTATTTTTATACTTTGACTTTTATTCGCGAGGACACATTGAGCCTCATCAATTTTCTTGTTCTCGCTACCCGCGGGCTGCCAGAGCCAGCCATGCGCTTTTCTCGTGTTGCCCCGACCACCGCGCGGCGCACTTCGGTGCGCGTTCGTTTTTCTCTGGCCGAGTGGATTTTCACTGGCAGAGTTCTGGACGCTTTCTGGCTAGCAGAGGAGAAAACGAAACAATGGTCGCTCGCCGGCATCACTGTGGGGACTCGACGGATTGCAACGCGTTCGCTTGAGCGCAACCTCTCCGGAAAGTTTTGTCTCGCCGACACAGTATACCAAGGAGTACGCGTACGCTTCTCTGTGGACCAAGCGTCTCACGTTTTCTTCGATATTCCTTAGGTAGCCACATTATAGGTGCCCAAAGTAGGCGTTCGATTGTGGCCAACATGCTTTGCTTTGCGTTTTTGCATTTCGGTGCCCCTGCCACCTCCCACGCACACAAACACACACACACACACACACACACACACACACACTCACACACACACACACACACTAAAGACATCGTTGCGGCGCAGCGAATTGTCGCATGGCGAAAGTTCGATTTCGTTACTTATTCTTTTGCGGAAAGTAATGGTCCAAGGGACGCTTCATGTGCCGGATACTCTTATTATATTATTGCGATAGCAATTACATGGACTCCAGGCGCCCTCATGTTCCGTATAAAGCCATTTGCGATAACATCGTGACCGCGTGCCGCATGCTGTATGTGCGAGTGAAAGCGCAGGGGTCGGTGGTGGTGGCATGGGTGTACCGACAATGGTGGCTCAGTCTTGTATGCGCAAGGAAGAAAAGCGGGGAGGAAGCGCGCCGCCTTCTGTCGCAAGCGATACATCAGGGGGAGTGGAGGGAGTGGAGGAAGGGCAGGCCTTAGGATTCTGTGATCTGTGATTGCGCAACATGTTTATTTGCCTTGTGTGACATATTATATACAATGACCTTTGATTAGATACGTAGATTTATTGGGGACTAAAACGTATATTTAAATATCTTGTTGCGAGGTTTTGTGTATACGTGCAGTGAACTTTGTTTACAGAGACACTTTTTTGCCCTTTATCAAGCTCTATCTTCGCATTTGTATATTCCACTGTATCTTCGCATTCCTAATGCACGAGAGCGAGTCAAATGAAAGTGAGCCAACCCACCCCGCACAATAATGGCTCGGTTCATTATCTGCGAGGCATGCGCGTAGCACACAGGCATCTCTCATTTACAAGTGACACGGCGGTGTGAGGATAAATGTTCTTCAATGATCCCATACACTGTTGCAGTATGGCTGCCGTGTACGTTGAACATTGCATTTCATTGGCGCCTATGAAGCGTCGGAACAAACTGTTCAAAGAAGGACGTGAAAGTTGCAAAGACGATCAGAGGCCGGGCCAAAGCCACCGTGCAATCACTCCAAACACAATTCCAAAGATTGGTGAGCTGATTAGACAAGAACGGGGGATAAGCATCGATGAACTGGCAGAGCGTGTGAGCATCAGTCACGGTTTGGGTCACACCATAATTCATGAACATTTCGGTTATCGGCTCTTGTGCGCGCAATGATGAATGCTCAACATTTTTAACCACCGCCAGAAGACGGAAAGGTTCGGCGCTACCTTGACTCATTTGATTCAACAATGAGGGTGACGACTTCTTGTCTGCAATTGTGACCGGGGACGAATCATGGCGCACTACTCTGAGCCTGAAACACGACGGCCAGGCTCACAGTGGAAACATTCGAGTTCACCACCTCCAAAGAAAGCAAAGGCCATCATTTCTGGCGGAAAGGTGGTGACTTATTTTTTGTTTTTAGATCGTCAGGGGCCATTACTGATCGAATTTGCTAAACCTCGAGAGACTATCAATCGTTTCCGATATTGTGCAACGCCGGACCGGCTGCGTGTCGCAATCAAGAACAAACGACGTGGAAAATTGGCGAATGGGGTCATCTTGCTCCACGACAATGCCCGTCCCCACATCGCTGATGTGGTTAACACAAAAGTGGCAAACTTTAAAGGGACACTAAAGGCAAATATTAAGTCCACCTAAAGTGATAGATCAGTGCTTGAGAATCTCTAAGGCGTCAATATTATCGCGAACAGAGCCTTAATATTCGAGAATTCGAGGTAAATGCAGAACATGATTAGAGACTCCCCCGGGGCATTCAAGTACTTGTGCGACGACGAAAGCACTCCTCAGTTAAATTCTGTCACTAGTACTCAACCACTCGTTGCACAAAACATCCTCGCATTGTATTATAAGACGAAATAAAATGCTACTTGTCCAGCTCTATTTTACGTTTAGAAAAAAGACCTCATTGAAATAACCCTGACAACGACGCGGGCGGTCGAAAGGTTTCGTTTTCGCTCGACTCCTGGCCGCCCTCGCTTTCGCGTTTCAGTAGTTATGGTGTGGTGCTGCGCTGGTTTTGCTGGCTCACGAAACTCGCCCAAAGTGCGAGTAGCGAAGAATTCCACGTGATGACGCGGGATGACACGTGATGACACGTTTTAACTCGCACTTGCAGCATACGGCGCGCGTCGACGATTTTATCGCCCTTGGACTTAATCGGAACCTCACAGCGGCGCCGACGGCAGCCTAGTGTGTTCATATAATTGCTATGGCAGTGAGACGTGACACCCTTTGTTAGGGTGTAAAAATTGCATATCATATATGCAAAGGGGATAGACAAAACCTGCAGCGCTGCTCATTTCCAAATAAAGAGAACAGATAAATTTCAAAGGAATTCTGTTGGGTGAGCGCTGAAAATCTGTTGCAAACAGTGAGTCTCATCGTTAACTGATCAACTGTGTGGAACAGTATCGTTTCAGAATTCTGAAAGCCGGGCATGATAACATACCGCAACTGTTTACCTTTCATAGGGAAGGCCGTTCAGTTGCTCTAGATGCACGTACGCAAAGAGAAAACGATAGAAATGGCCATAATAGTTAATGTACTTGATGCAAGGCCTGGCCTGTGGCCTCAGCAGGGAATGGGATTACTGGCCCAAATGAAGGTTGGGGGGGGGGGGGGGGGGGGGGGGGGGAAGCGTGGTTGTCACGCCAGGTTCCTGAACATACTGTCACGTGTAGGGTGCCTGAACGCGCACTTCCTGCCCCGCTCGGAGCAGGGGGCGAGGACATCGAGGCACCCTACCCACAGGGAGAGAGCACCGCCTCCTTGGCGCACCTGAATGACTCAAGGCGCGCTCATGCAAAATTAAAACGTACACAATGTTATAATCATCACAATTTATTAACCCTTAAAAACCCCTTGCGGGGTATTACATAAGGGAGCAAGCAAAGACCTCAGTATGAAACAATGATCACCACTATAAACAGTTTTCTTTCTTTCCAAAAACAATATCAGAATGGAACGGGCTTCCGCGTGACGTGGTCAGCTTGACAAACCAAGATTCCTTCTTATCTGCTGTCGTGGCTCTGTTACAGATGCAGTGTGTTTGTTCATGCTCTTTTTTTTTTTGAATTTTTTTTAGAAACGCAAAATATTTGTTCTTGCTCCTGTGCTCGCTTTTTATTGTGTGCGCGCTTGCTTTGTTGTATCGCGTTGTACAGCGATGTATGTTTGTACCACTCCTGCCTTGGCTACCAAATGGCGGCTGGCAGTATTGAATAAATAAATAAAAATAAACAAAGCAGTACATGTATACAAATAGTACACTTACGTGCCTGATACGTACCGTTTTCATCATAAGCATATTCGCCGGTGGGAGGGGGCGGAAAGGAACACAAAGTACGGTATTTCCTCGCTCACTTTTGAGAGCGGGCACCGATGGCTGAACGTACACTGGTAAATCCAACAGAACAGCAGCTGAGGCCAAGTTTTCTTTCTGGCATAGCAACGGATGCTGCACGATGTGCCTATGTTCCTTTTGCGCTCTCTTGTAAGCGATGAATAATGAATTTATAACCGCAAATGCACTACTGTGGTAGCTGACAGACCAGGAAGCAAAGGACGTCGGCTTCTGATCCATAAATCAAGGTGAGTGTGCTGGCTTTTCACTTACCCAAGGTATTAGAGCACGTGCAGCATGACGGCAATGCATAGCGAAGCAACCCCGTTACAATGGTAACTCCAAACACCTGATTTGCGCTTTATGTGAAGAGAAGAAAGGCACCGCGGCTTCTGTCGAAATTACAAGTTCCTTGCTATCATCAACTTAATGGCGGGGCGACGGGTCCGGATAAATAATAAATTACCAATCCCTAACAATTCACCATGATTGATTGATAATCACTAATTATAAACACAATTGTCACTGACGCATCTTCAGCCTTTCTTTTGATGCAATGGTAATCCGCAATTATCACACACACACACACACACACACACACACACGCACGCACGCACGCACGCACGCACGCACACACGCGCACGCACACACGCACACGCACGCACACACACACACACACACACACACACACACACACACACACACACACACACACACACACACACACACACACACACACACACACACACACACACTTCCCTTTAGCATTATTTCTACATTTCAATTAAAACTACGAATAATTTCCTCTGTGCTTTCCTAGCATGGCTTCATTATCTGTTGTCTTCATATCCTTTGACTAACAAAAATTGGTCCCCTCGGTTCCCCTCCTTGTTGTTCATATACAGGGTGTCCTAGCTAACTTTAGCCAGAGTTCAAAAATATGTGAATGCTGCCACGTAGCTGGACAGAACCAAGGTACTGTCATTTGCCGTCGCTTGGAGATGCTCAAATAATTTTTTTCATTCTGCCTAATTAGTTAGTTAGCATTAATCAATTAATCGACTTCTCAAATATTATAATTAGATGAAAAGTGTCAATGAGAAACTTGTAGAGCAATATGGAAAACTCCCAGTACAGCTTTCCGTCGTTGAATAAGTGCTACAGAAAAGGTTTTCCAAGCGCGAAGAAGCCTGCGAATACATGCTAAGTGCCTCGAGCGGTCAGTTGCGCGGCAATTTTGCGTGCATTTGCAAGCTTCTTTCATGCTCAAAAAAATAACACTTCTATGTAACGCGCATTTAGCAACAGAAAGCTGTATCGAAGTTTTTCATGTCGCTCTACAAGCTTCTCATTGATAGTTTTCATCTAATAATATTTCCAGAAGTTAAGTAATTCAGACTAATTATCTAATTAGGCAAAATGAAAAAATAATTTGAGCATCTCGAAGCGATGGCAAACAACAGTACCTTGGTTCTGTCCAGCTACGTGGCATTCACATATCTTTAACTCTGGCTAAAGTTAGCTTGGACACCCTGTACACACGCATGTTTGTGTGAGCATGCATTCGATAATTAGTTGATGTCACTGATTTTCATAGCCCGTAGACGAGATGAAATAAGGCATCTTTTAGCATTTTGTTTCACCACTTCGATAGGTAATCTTCTCGCATCCAGACCAGTTCGATGGACCTGCGCTATGATACATACTGCAATACAAACAACGCAACGACTACGACTACGCAAACAGATATAGCTGTTCTCTCGACATAATGGCCCGCGGCGACTCCGGTGTGTCATATGGCGAGCACGACATCCCAGCAAAACTAACTATAGTGAAGGAGGCTCTCCCTTCAGTATCCAGTCATTCCCACGATCTCTCACTCCTTATTTTGCCAGGACCAGCCTTGTTAATTTTCCTTATTTCCAAGAGCCATCGAACGTCATACCTTTTTAAACTGCATTGCATCACTAAGTACACATTAGAATAAGTTGTAAGTACACACTAACCATGGCCTCCCGCTTTTGCCGGTGTAGCTCATCTGGTATACATGGCAATCGAGGCACAAATGACGCCGCATTTCAGCGACGCTTGTTCCCGATTATTAAAAACGGGATTTCAGACAGTGACAATCCTTGTTGACCAAGCTGAATAGCAGTGTAGGACATTCAAGTTTCTGCGATAATCGCCATTGAGGTTTCTCATTTACAATTTTCATCAGTTAACATTTCAATGAATGGCTCCAGATGGCATGCTGTAATTGCAGTATTTACGGGAAACACATACTGAAAGCGTAAGCTTTTCTTGCTGGAAACTCGGTGCCTAGCACAGGTTTCGAGAAATGCGGACTGAAGTACTGCGGCAAAATGTACTGCGGTTCCAGTTAACAGTTTTGCATACTGCATTCTTCCCATAGTGAGGAATCATTCACTGGAATAGCAATGCATTCCACTGCAGAATTTAAGCACTAATTTCTCCAAACTGGCCCTAAGCAGAGAGTTTCTAACAAAAGGTTATAATTCCAGTGCTGTAATTGCAACATGCCATCTGAAGCCATTAATTGAAAAGTTAACTAGTGAGCTTTTGTTTAATATCGCATTGACAATTACCCCACAAATCCTGATATCTGCATTGTCACTTTAAAATCTCATCACGCAGAAACATATCCTGTCACCACATACTATTCTGTGAGATACTAAACCGATCAAAACAGGGAGCAAGATCACAAGACGCTCCACAATCACAAATGCTTGCACATATTTGCTCTAAATGCAATTTTTTTGCATTTAAATTGCATCTAAATGCAATTATTTTTTGGTTTTGCTCACTGCGTATAATTTTCTCTAGGTTGGCACCCTAGCTTATTTTCATGTATATTGCCCATACTTTCTTTTTTGCAATTTTGTTTATCAGTTGATGTGTATTTGCACATGTACTGGAACATATCTGTGCTTTCTTTCTCATTATGCTTCTTATTTGTGTGCAGTTAACATTTGATATACAGCTTGTATACATATACTTTGCAAACTTGTATTTTTGTTTATTTCTGCTTAACTTGTTCTTCCTATATTTGTTTTACACTTATTATGCTAATATGCTAATATAGTATGCTAATACCATCGTTTTGCTTTATTTTGCTGCCATATAGTCATTCTCACCATATAACCTTCACCGGAGGTCCCAATACAGTCTGACTATGGGACTTCCTTTTGTATTTCATATCTGTCAAAACTTGTAACAACACTATGAAGAAAAAAAAGAAAAAAATTGTAAACTTGCAGCTGTTCAAACCATAGATTATATGTTCATAACACCGGTGAAAAAAAAAAAGAAAACAGCGTGAATAAAACAGATAAACCGATTCTATTAATACACCGAGCAATTTTTCTGGCCTAGTATATCGACCAAGAAATACGGGAGCCTTGCATTTTTTTCCCCCGAAGTTTGATACTTTCCCGGCACGAACGAGAGGTTCGAGCGGATAGTTGTTGGAGTCTGGCAGGCTTCAATTATGCAGTTACAAATAACCCTAAATTCAACATTGAAAGTGTTCATTGCAATAATTTGCTAATCGCGCACGCACACACACACACACACACACACACACACACACACACACACACACACACACACGCGCACGCACACACACGCGCACGCACGCACGCACGCACGCACGCACGCACGCACGCACGCACGCACGCACGCACGCACGCACGCACGCACGCACGCACGCACGCACGCACGCACGCACGCACGCACGCACGCACGCACGCACGCACGCACGCACGCACGCACGCACGCACGCACGCACGCACACACACACACACACACACACACACACACACACGGGGATGATTTTAATGGAAACACCACTCAGTTCCTCGACTGACTACCAAATGCGAAATATTTCCCTTTGCCTATTGCCATATCAGAGCCGAGCTTCACATCAAATTTGTTTTTCATTTCCCTGCCCCCCCCCCTTCCTTTTTTCTTCCGGAACAAACTTCCAGTGGCAGCCACACCAGTAAAGTTAGGTACTGTCAAGAGAGACTGCTGCCCCCCGGCTCCCCCCCCCCCAGAAACAAAGAAAAAGCACGCAATGCCTCTTTCAATTGCCTGCCATGTATCCATCCACACTTCACAAGTGCTGTTAGCAGGGAGGAGGAGAGCCCTAGCTGTTCAGACCGTGGTCACGCTTCGCACACACGATCAGCAAAAATCTGCAAGTGTGGAAGACAAAGCTCACCGCACAAACCGGTACTTTGAAAAGAAAACAGCTGTTTCACCGCCCGATTAATGGCCGATCCCCCAGAGTGGGTTGCGCCATTTCACCAGAGAACAAGTTTGAAAAGGGGGTTAGGAGCAGTCTGAATGGACCAATTATCTCTTCACAGCCCAATCATTCACACCTTATGCACAAAAAAGCCCCATCACGCCCAGCAGAACGAGGGTATGTTATGGATTTCATGGCAAGGGAACAAGGCGAATACTTCCCCTTTGTCCGAAACAAGCACATTCTGGCTATTTTAGTTTCGCCGGCGAGCGGAGGAGAGCACACTGAGGCAGCAGTCTCACTTTCGCTCTCCCCTCAATGAGATACACCACGGTTTACATTCGCCATGCGCGAGGATTGACTCAACCCATTCTTGAACTACCTCCTGTCGTACTAATCAGATTCGCCTTCCTCGCCCATTACCGCTGTTCACATGAATGTGATTACAAGCACCAATGGTCGCATTCATGTAAATGCCGCTGAAGAATAAGAAGAGACGGGGACAATAGACGCCACGAGGCAACTCGCTGGCTCATATACACATGCTTCATTTGAGGGACGCATGCAGCTTTGCGGGGGACGCTTGCTCACATCGCGTTCACTGTTGTGGAGACCGGCTGATCTGCGAAAACAGGCCTGCGGACTTGCATTCGAATTTGCAGCTGTTTACGCTGCATATTGAGCACCGACGAAGCGCGACAAGTAATGGCACTGGGTCATTATCCCAGCCCTGGAGATGTTGGCCCAGCGAAGCACAGGCGACTGGCTAGATGAGATTAGGGGGCTGTGCGCAACCTCATTCTCGGAAAGATTTCAAGAGAAGGTTCGCCAAGAGCGACAACCCTTGAGAGCTTTACTTACATTGACTGGTTTAACGGCAGAGTACTTCCGCCCACACGCACATATGGCACAGCACGAGATTTGCCCGGTTTTCTCACCATAAGAGAGACTTAGTGCAAGAAGAACAACAAATTTTTTTTTCCGGATGAGGGTGGAATATAGAGAAAAGAGATGAGATCACCAGGAAAGTGGTACAGTGCATAAGACTGGTGTGAAGGCAGACGGAGAACATGTGTGGAGCAACTGTGAGGGCAGAGTTCACGGCAGGAGGGAGCGCGACATTGAGAAACACACACCGGTGGTCCTGATTAGGTATGCAGAGTCAACACAGCACAGCTGGGCTCTTTTGAAGAGGAGCAGGTGCACTGGTGGTAAGCACCACGAAGGCCATCAAGATACAAATTTTGTGAAGGAGGGTGCAGGCTGGGCACTGCAATCGTCATCCTCAACAATGTACAAGCTACCATTCGAGCTGAATGATGGGCCCAGGCCGTAGAGATGCCCGCAGTACTTGGCATCATCAATGGTGTTGTTAAAGAACACTTGTCGCATCTTGAAAAAGGCCGCGGCAGTGAGCAAGCTGTCACTGCCTGCCTGATGCTGCTGTCCAACACGTTCCAGGCGAAGTTGGTTGGCTACCTCCTGCAAGCCTCCTCGTAGGGTTCTACAGCCCCTCATGAGATACTTGACATCATAGATGGCTGGGAAGAAGATCTGCAGAAGTTCAAAAAACTCAATCTCATCTGCAGGAAGGTGCTTGTAAGTCAACAACTTCAACAAGTAGCCGAAGTCGTACCCACTATGAAAAGTGAGCCACCTGACATTTTCAGAGAAGACCACACCCGAAGTCATGAAAAGTTGTGCGAACTCGTACGGGTCAATGCCTTCCTCGTTGTGCTTCATGAACTGTATGCCTGAGTTAGTTAGTAGGTCGATGGAGTCTTGAGCATACATGTCTTCCATAAGATTGAACTTAAAGTTGAACTGCCAGGTGCAGCAGTTTGGGGCTGTATTGCCAGCTTCATCGAGAAAGGTGAGACCAAGCTGGATGATCTTGAGCAGGTCTACATTGCATCGAAGAAGTTGATACTGGTAGTCTGCTGCACTGCGGAACTCCCCAATGGGGCGTGCCACCACCCCTGGAAACTCTGTGTCCATGGCAATGTAGTTGTACCGCTGGACCATGTGCCTGATGGTGTGGAAAGCATCCTCCAGGTTAGAGGCCCACACGTCTTGAATGACAATGGACCGGCTGCAGGTCACCGGTTCACTTCTGCCTCTGCCAACGCCACTGCCAGCAGAGTTGGCTCTGGGGGTGCTGAACACGGTGTAGGGGGCAGGCATCCTCACCAAGTGGCCAGGGCTGCGGCCTCCACCTTCAGAAGTGCGACGGCCACTCCCATGCATTGCTTGGTGGGAAAAGTCATTGCATTGAGCATAACGGAACTTTTGTAGAGCAAGCATCTTTCACTGTATTTGTCCCAACAAATGCAACAAAGCTTTGTACGAGTGAACTCTGACAAAGCTTCCTAAAGGGACTGACAAGTGTAGAGAATGGGCAACGAAAGTATGGTCTGCTGAGAAAGACTCATTTTGATGGAAATAAGCATGATAAATAAGAATTTGAGAGAACACTCTGTGGCATAGCACAATGCCTCACATTAATCTGTGTACCTTTGTCAGTCAACTGCACGTTGCTTTTAATTTAAAAAAATATTTGCCACAATTAACACTCCTTCAATGTTATTTTGAGGCAACAATTTGAGACAACACTGTGACATAACAAGGCCTCACATTAATCTGCAGGCCTTAGCCACTGTTTTTAATACAAAATTGTTTGCTACAATTAACACTCCTCCAATGTTATTGCAAACTATGCATATATATAACCTTTGTTAAAAGGTGGCAATGATTTCACTCTACATATTGTCACACTATGAGCCATGTAGTAAACGTGGCCCAGTACTCATAGATGACCTAACATTTAAGATTATACCTTCCCTATATCATTTCTCTCCTTTACTCCATATGCTCCTGGCATTGTGCAAATGCCCAACGTTACACTAACTTCAAACATTTTTGAAAAGCCTACATATAGTTTTGCTTCTTATATGATGCTCGTTTGGTCACCTTTGTGGTGACCAAACTTTTCCGTGTGTATTCCTCCTTAATAACGAAATGCGCTGCGCGAATACTAGGCAGGACAAACATAACCAATACGGGAGTGAATAAATGTGCCTTGTTATTTAGAACCGTGAACAAGATAATTAAATATTTGTTTCATGTTAGGGCCATGATATTCAGCTGACGTGCTTCCTTTTAACTGTATGGTCCGCATTAAATGACATTAGTAAAAGGAAAATGAGTACCAATGCTCTTCAAGCAACTTTTAACCACAACTGTGCCCTCTACCTGACAGCCATGTAACACACGAAGTGCCCTGCAACACCTAATAGAATTTTGAAACATTGCAGAACTACAGCCCAATTTCCAGCAAAGATGATAGTGTAACCAGCCAGACAAGCAGTTATTTCATGGCACTTTCAAACCTCGAAATGATTTAGGCAAGCAATGAACAAAATTTTGGTGCTTTCCTACAACACACCTAATAACCCTCAACTTGTAGCTTTTACCATACATCACCTCCGACATTTCCTCCAATTTTCAGCATGCTGCAAATACTGGATTTTTGTATAGTTGTGGACCGATGAATATGTGGGACCTTTGACGTTTATGAGCAGATCTAGTCGCAGCAGCTTCGTTGTAGTATTTCAGCTTGAGTGCACTTGTCGAAGAGGCTTTCTATCGGTAAGCTGCAGGAGTACGGCTGTTTTTGTCAGTGCTCACTCGACGATTCCACTAAAAGTGACCACATGAATATATGCCACTTTGTCCTATTTGAACACTACTGTGTTGTGTGCAAACCTTAATTAGTGGGGTTTTTTTTTCTGAATTAGGTCCGTTTGATTTTTCCCTACTCATTAACATGGACTCGCATTATCAACAGCCGTGGCCTGGAACCAGCATCCATTTTACTGAGGCACTACTGGAAATAACAGGTTACTGTAGCAGCCTGTTGCTTAATAGATATGGTTAATAAAGCCATAACAACATTGTTTCCCACAAGTTGATTTTACTGCTGCTAAAACCGCACATTTCCAGTTTCTCAGTTTTTGTGAGCTGCCATACTATAAGTGCTACTGTCATCACTACCAAGTGCCAAGTGTTGCCAGGTGTAGTCAACACTAATTTCAATGGGTCTTTCCGAATGGGCTGAAGTTTCTGCACTGGTTCAGGCAGTGCAGTGCTCTCATCTTTGATTTTACAGTGGTTTCACAGACTGAAGTAGCACAGGTGCCGCAGGACCTCTCTGGAGAAGACAACACAGTGCTGCGCATGTTCATCAAGGGGGATTCGCGTTCATGAGTAGGCTCGTGAAAGATGCTTTTATCTTTTGGAGCAGACGACGCAGCTCGTTTATCACTGCAATTTTCAGTATTTGCACGCATCACGAGGCATGCAGGTGCCACAGTGCACTCGCATGTGAGTGAGTGTGGCATCGCGCAAGGCAGTGTCAGGAACCAGTACAGGAAGTGCAGCCAAATGAAGACCTAATAATTCTGCCAACTGAGCATTGCTTAAACATCCTTCATGTGAATTCTGAACCAACTGCTTTAGGTATATATAATAAACACATGGGGCAGGTTTCTACTGTACGACAAATAACAACAGTCACTAAAAATATGTCCCTTAATGGAATAATTTAGAACACTTTAAGAGCCTGCCTGGAGGGGCCACACAAGTACACCTTGATTCAGATAGTGCACAATGATTAAGCAGGCTTACATAAAGAAGTTTTCATGGTTTATCGGATGAGAGAGACCTGTCACATAATCCAATAAAACTAGCAGAATTGAATTTGCCTACATTAAGAAAGCCAACATAACCTTTATACTAACTACAATTAGCAATTATAATCGGGCATGCCACATCACAGGTGTCCAGCATATGTTTACAATCATGGCACCAATTCTCAGTGACATCTATGCCATATTTCACTCAATGTTCTGCTGTCAGTAAAAGTGGCTCACCAATTTTAACAAAGCACATTTAGTGCTGCTTTCACAGAAATCATTTATGAAATGCAGTTCTTGTTCTGATATGCGAGGGGGGAACCAAAAATAACCGGAATCATACACCTGCATATTGTCTACTTGTAGTACGAGGTTTCACTGCTAGGGGGCTGTGGGAGGACCTCTCCCAAGTCAGTATGCCATGTGCGTCAACCGACGCATCTGGTTTTTCTGGCAGTTGTGTGTGCGTCTGTAGTGCACTCGTGACATGACGAAATAGCAGATACTCACAAACAATGTGCATCCTTCATGTGCGTGAACCGAGGACAACAATGCCAAAATCCGTTATCTCATCAGGGAAGATCGACACAGAACAATCGACCAACTCGAAGACTTATCCAGGTTATCCTGGAGCTCCATCCAGTGCATTTTGCATGACGATTTGGGAATGTGACGAGTGGCTGCCAAGTTTGTGCCTAGACTTCTCACCAAAGAGCAAAGGGAGCGTCGCATGGAAGCCTCTCATGCAATTAGTCAAACAGCCGATTCAGAGTTTTTCAACATAATCATCACAGGCAACAACTCATGGTGCTATGGGTACAATCCCGAAGGTAAACAACAGACAAGTTAATGGAAGTCACCTGGCTTGCCTCGTCCAAAAAAAAGCTCAGCAGGTTAAATTGAATTTGAATACAATGCTGACCCTTTTTTTTTTAAACATCAAAGGGATTGTACCCTCAGAATTCATTCCTCAAAACCGAACCGTCAACCAACAATTCTATTTGGATGCATTGAAATGGCTGTACAGAAAAGTGTGGCACGAAAACGTACAGCCTTGTGGAATTCCGGCGAGTGGTTCCTGCTGGCATCATGACAATGCTCCTGCATACAAGGGTCTCAGTATTCGCCAGTTTTTGGCCTCCATGCAGACGACTGCCTTGAAACATGCACCCTATTTACTAGATTTGGCTCCTGCAAACTTCTTCCTGTTTGGTCAGATGGAAAGGGACATGGAAGGTAAGCGTACTTCCAATGTCGACGAAGTCAAACGCCACGAAATGACTGCACTAGCAGGCATAAAAGAGGACAAACTTGCAAGGTGCTTCCAAAAAAGGAATCAACATTTAGACAAGTGCATTATAGTAATAATGGAGAGTACCTTGAGGGTGATTAACATTGCATTTGAAAAAAGAAATTTTATTCAATAAAAAAATAATGTCCATGGTTTTTATCAGGAAATTCCAGTTATTTTGGGTCCCCCCTCATACGGTGGCCAGGAATATGTCCCTTTGCTCTTTGAAGTGCTAAATAGATTTCACTTAAGTGACTCAATGTAACTTGAGACTGGAGTCTGTATTTGTGGCTTGGCTGTGCTACTGTAGAAGCACTAGAAAGGCATACTGTACTATGCTTTCTCTACATTTTCTTAATGGGCGGAAGCAAAGTGGATACTCTCTACATTTCAGCTGCAGAAGTCAAGACCCCCAGCAGTGCAAAGAGAAGGAAGAAATGAAGTAAGATGTTCAGAAACAGAAGGTAGTCAGCATAAAAAAGGAAGCCGGCTAGAAGCATGTGCACCCACTGGTAAGTAAACCTGATTTAATGTGACAGTCAAATTTATCAATGTTCAATGAACATAAGCAGAATGTATCGAGAGTTTTTGAGACATGCAGCTAATTGAATGGCTGCATGTCTCGCTGAAGCCCATTTTCAGTGACTTTTTGAAATTAATGAACAAAGTGTTCCTAGACGAAATTTCAGGTATTCATGTTTTCTGAACTTACACGAACAACATTCAAACCCAGGATTCAGGGTTCCTGCATTTTTTGCAGCCTTAAATTTTTCACTTTTTTTAAATTGCTACTAAAAAATGAACATGATGTCTAAGTGAATAGAACCAGATGAACTGCTGCTTGTCGGTGAGTATCCTAGTGATAACTATCTTTTTTCGTTATGATTTGAGCAATACTAATACCTTATAGAATGGCCAAAAAAGTGAATTAGAAGCAGTCCATTTGCTTGCTTCTCTATTTTCTCTACAAGATGGGTTTCACATGCAGCTATTTCAGTCAATAAACTAAGACATGCTGCTTCTTTATGTCACAACGAAGTCAGATGCAATGTGCAAATTGAAAAGTTTTGAAAAAATACCCAAGGCATACAGAACAATTCTGCTTCTTGAGTGAGATTACTGTAAAGGCAAAAATTATTTACACAAAAAATTGAAATGCATAATTAACTGTTTACCAAATTGTCCTTAATCAGCTTTTGAACTAATTACTGTATGGCACATAACACATTTTACTAATTGCAGCCGGTGAGTTCGCAAGCTATATCCAATTGGAACATACTCTAAGAAAGACACCTGTTTCGAGATACTATGCTACTCTGAAGTGAGCAACAAAATGCACTGGTGTTCCAGTTATTTTTGAACATCAATGCATAAAAATGCAATTGTTAAAGAAGCAAGCGGAACAACAGCGCATTTTTATCGGAAGTTTGACAATGCTTATCTCAAAACTAGCGCTAGTTTTAAAATTCATTATGATATGACTAATAAATTTCGGGCCCCTCGGTTAACCCCCTTTCTTCTCGTTTGGTAAAGAGGGTCTCGAATCTAGCAACACTGATGCCTTCAGGTGGCATGTGTGGGTTTATTGACCAGTGGCCTTCGCCCAAAAAGGTCATGTTCTCATGACGCCTGTGGCAGAAAGGATGTTCCATGTCTGCCGCCAAGGTCTGTGAGTGGTGGCACTGGCTAACACCCCCAGGGTTCTACTAGAAAACATAAATACCATAGAGTTTCTAAATAAATACTCTAGAGGGAAATGTGGTGCTAGTGTCTACGGGGGTTCTCCTGAGCGTTGCCTCAACCTACATGGGAATGATGGGAAGTACAGGCTTCGGATTGACTTCGATCTTTAGACTAGCGGCATTTGCTTGCGGCGCATTTAACGAAGCTATACTAAAATATTATCGAGTAAAATCCGATTTTATTTCTGTAGTGTCTTATATAATGCGCAACACATTACATAAACTTTGTATGACTAAGATTGAAGCACGGTTTACTACGGTTTATCACCAGGACACACCAGGGTATGCATTTTTGTTCAATTCTGTTGCCGATTTAACGCCAGAGAATATTTATTTATTTATTTTTACAACAGCAATAACAACCGTGCATGACCTTATATAAAAATACTCATCAAGTACTAATGGAAATAAAAATTTTGTATTGTGAGAAAGTATTGCACCCTTGAGAGGAATGCTAGAGAGAGAGAGAGAGAATAAACTTTTTATTGTACGAAGGAACTCCGTGGGGTTAATCTCACAAGTGTCGTCTGCTAAGACGCCTGCTCGCTGCGAATGCGAGACTTTTCTCGCAGACGGGCACTTGCGAACTCTCTCGCTCTTTCGAAAGGCTGTGTTAGCTGTCATGATTGCTGAACGTCTTCAAGTACCTTTAAGCACATCTGCTGCACTGCTGGCAGGGATGCTTGAGGCCTCCTACGAGTATGCTTCATTTTATTTTATGTTGACGTACCGCTTCTGAAGCGTTACGGCGTGGCTTTGCAATTACCCATTTTGCGACACTAGACTACAGCCAGGAAGCAACAACCTTTCCAACCACAAGTAATTTTGTGTTCTTAAAGGCCTAAAACACGCATTTGAATGAGCACATGAACAAGCAATGCATAATGAAGCCCTAAAAAAAATTTGATTGTCAAGCCACAAGAAGTAGAACTGTCTATGTCTTGTATCAGTAGTGCCTCTTTTTTCCTATTCTGAAGTTTCATAAAGCATGTAACGCTACAGCGCCAACCTAACACACTTAACAAACCGAGGTTCAGACAGTCAAAACACGTTCTTTCAACGTTTACGATGTCGTTGCTTTCTCGTCAGGGCTTCGACACCACACCGCGACACAAACATTGTCCCAGCTGCTGGCCCAGCGCGCTATCGCCCCTTCGAGCAACAGAACAAAGGCAGAAAGCTTTGCGTTGCACTGCCCCACTGCAGGTGATAGCAATTTTGCTTGGAGCGAAACCAAAACTGCCAAAAAATACTCAGACTAGTTTGCCAGTCAACAGAATGCCAATCCGTAGCCTGTACTTCCCATCATTCCCATAATGGTTGAACGATCGCAGCGCCACATTTCCCTCTAGTTATACTAATATGAAACTCTAGATAAATACCCAAGAAAGTGGATGGGGAAACAGGGCCACGGTAGCTCAACTGGTAGAGCATCGCACGCGAAATGCGAAGGTTGTGGGATCGTTCCGCACTTGTGGCAAGTTGTTTTTTGATCCACTTTCATTTCCATTAATTTGTTGTTTCTTTATTTCATTCATTAAGCACAAGTAATTTCCCCTATGTTGTCCTCGATGTCAGTGTTTTTTGGCTTCTTATGACTAATAAAAATCGGGCCCCTCGGTTAACGCCCTTCTCGTTTATTCCAAGTGGATGTGTCTTGTGAAATCACTGGCCTCAATTATTAAATTGCAATATGTATGCTGAAGTGATTAAATAAAAAAAGGAAATTTGTGAATGAGTAGATTACACATTTTCATTTCTTGTATAAGTAATATCCACCTCTTAAATAACAGCCCGATGAGTAGATTTGTGCTATATGCCAAAGGCAATTGTTAAAATTGTTAGCAGTACCCGCTGTGGTTGCTAGATTACACATTTTCATTTCTTGTATAAGTAATATCCACCTCTTAAATAACAGCCCGATGAGTAGATTTGTGCTATATGCCAAAGGCAATTGTTAAAATTGTTAGCAGTACCCGCCGTGGTTGCTCAGTGGCTATGGTGTTGGGCTGCTGAGCACGAGGTCGCGGGATCGAATCCCGGCCACGGCGGCCGCATTTCGATGGAGGCGAAATGCGAAAACACCGGTGTGCTTAGATTTAGGTGCACGTTAAAGAACCCCAGGTCGTCAAAATTTCCGGAGTCCTCCACTACGGCGTGCCTCATAATCAGAAAGTGGTTTTGGCACGTAAAGCCCCATAATTAAAATTGTTAGCAGTGCACAAATAGTAGCTTTTGAGACAAAATCAAATGCAAATCGAATAGCACTGGAATCAAATCGAATAGAGTTTGCAAATAATGTACAGCCTTCACCATTAATGTCAACCAATTTTTACATTAATGTGCACTTTACTGCACATTATAGAGGATGCTGTAAAAGCACAAAAGGAGCATTAGGAACAACTAAGCAGTTTGCTTGTGAACTCAGGGCTTTTCGGAGCATACACAGTCATTTATTATCATATAGGAATTTATAAAAGGCAGCCTTGTGAGCTAATTAACAATTGAGTACACCTCCGTGAAAAACCAGAAATATGTGTTGTCTGTGCCAATGGCAGAGTGATCAATAATACATATTCATATTTAATCTGATGAGAGTACACAGGTGCTGCATCTACGAATAATACAAAACAATACCCAGTGCTGAATGGCATGTCTAAACAAAATTTTATTGCTAATGATCATGGTTCAGCCATGATCATTAGTTGCATTGTTCAGATCATTAATGATCTGGGCAGTGCAGGAGGCTCTAGTACATTATGTCCACTGTAGATGGGATAAAAGTTTATGACATTCTTCCTACAATTTCATCTTTGATTGTGCGCAGTCGATGACGAAGTGCAGTAGAACCTCGTTAATACCTTTCGGAAAAGACCGCGAGAAAAAACGTACTAACCGGGAAAACACACGATCCGAAGTAACAAAATATTTTACACTCGACTATTGTTGACATCTACGTAATGCGAAGCGTCGCGCGGTTCGTTGCGACACCAGACGCCGACGCGCGTCGAGCTGGTAGTGCTCCGGCAGCCCGAGACGCGTGTGATTGTTTTCCTGTAGTGTGTTGTTTTAAGAGGACGACCGGAAACCGAAACGAAATCGAACTGGTGGGCGACACCGGATGCCACCGAAGCGAAACGTGATGCCCACATCGCGCCGCCTGCATCAGGGAACGGCGACGGGTTTGGATTATCGCCCACTAAAAGCGTGCAGTAGGCTACCAATAGCACTACGCACCACGTGCTGTATGAGATAGGCAAAGATGCTTATCGCAATAGGTTTGGCGGCGATAGCTGTGAATGCCGCGTGCGACGACCCGGGCGGAAATTTGCTGGTACCAGAATAAGAAAATGTGCGCGCCGTCGTTTTCACGTGAGACGGGCGAGCAAGTATTGCGGTGAAGCTGCCGCGGCGGGCAGCTATGTGCTCTTCTCGATCGCGCGCGCGCGCTTCCGACGGCACCACGCGCTGTGAAATAGGCGAAGGTGCTTATCGCAATAGCATTGGCGGTGATAGCTGTGAGTGCCGCGTGCGACGACTCCGGAGAACATTTCCTGGTACCGAAATAAACTGGGTGCGCGCCGCACGTGAGACGGGCGGGCGAGTATTGCGGTGAGAGAGAGGTCGGAATTGGGGAAAGCGGGGATAGGGGGTTAGGAGCTTGATCGGTGGGGCCCGAAGTACAAGGCGCCACTGGTTTCTGCCGCCAGCCGAACGTGACCCAGAAGAGCCTTCTGCACCTTCGGGTCTGAGCTGGCGAATTGTGCCTCCCATTGCTCCAGTATGTTAGATTATACCCAGCTAAGTAGACATTACTTGGCGGTCTATTTTGGCATCCCCATGAGATGCAGTACAAAGACGGTGGTGAGTCCCTACACCACGGACAGGCGCGCCCATACATCTTTGGGAAAATTTTGCTTAATCTTAATAAATTTGGGTAGACTGCGGTTTGAATCCTGCGGATATCTATTGCGGTGAAGCTGCCGCGGCGGGCAGCTATATACTGTTCTCGATCGCGCGCGCACTTCCGACGGTTCCACGCGCTGTGAAATAGAAGGCTAAGATGCTTATCGCAATAGGGTTGGCGGTGATAGCTGTGAGTGCCGCGTGCGACGACCCCGGAGAACATTTCCTGGTACCGAAATAAACCGAGTGCGCGCCGCAAGTGAGACGGGCGGGAGGGTATTGCGGTGAAGCTGCCACGGCGGGCAGTATTTACTGTTCTCGATCGCGCGCGCATCGCGCATTCTCTTGTTCACATGGGATCTAGCGACCGGAAAACGTATCATACAACTGCAGTTTGGCGACGTACTGAACGTTGGTGCCGAGAAATCGTGTTTTCCGGGAACGTATGAACCGGTAAAAAACGAACGTAACTCTATTGGACCATTTTTTGTGTTCAAGCTTGATTGCGAACGTTGCCGCCGGGAAAACTTACGTAACGGGAACGTATCAATGAGGTTCTACTGTATTAGAAAAATATTCGGATTTATGAACAGTGAACACTATTCAATTTGAGGAATGAACCAAATAGGACAATACTTGATTTGTTATTCGAAAATCTAGGATTATCACACATTTATTAACAATTGTTCACGTTAAAAAAACACCCGGTATATAATGCTAGGGACATTTTTTGAGCGCACCCTGCAACACACTTTATGAAAGGTGTGAAATATTAGTTAATTATGGACATCGCCTCATAGGAGTAAAGTTAACGGCCCCCAAATAGTGCCCTTGCCATGCCTACATGATAGCTCCCCTCTTTTCTACCATTCTTTCTGCACAGGAAGCTGTGGAAAGACGGAGACCGGTGGAGAAATGCCAGCAATAGGTGGTCTGGTATGATGTGTCACTAAACGGGCTTTACTTCTTTTGTGTGTTTCCAATGCCAGCACAAGGTTGCACATATTGTTGCTATGATGTACAAATAACATTGGGTGCTTCGTGGTTTGCTCACCCCAAGCCACAATTATCATGCCTAAACTTTATGCAGACGGCAAAAAAATTATTTTGCAACGCAGATGACCTTGCAAACAAGACCTACAATTTATCGCATGGCAAGCATAGAGTTTCTAGGTAAGTACCCTAGAGGGAAATGTGGCGCTAGTGTCTATGGGAGCTCTCACGAGCGTTGCCTCAGCCTACATGGGAATGATGGGAAGTACAGGCTTCGGATTGACTTCGCTCTTTAGACTGGTGGCGTTTGCTTGGGGCGCAGTAAACGAAGCTATACTCAAATATTATCACATAAAATGTAATTTTATTTCTGCAGCATTTTATATAATGCAAAACGCATTATGCAATCTTTGTACGACTTTGAAGCACGGTTTGCCACCACGGCACACCAGGGTATGCATTCTTCTGAAATTCTATTCCCGATTTAGCACCAGAGAATAATTATTTATTTTTACAACAGCAATGACAACCGTGAACGTACTTATATAAAAATACTAATCAAGTACTTATCGAAATAAAAAGTTTGCGTTGTGAGAGTGTTGTGCCTTTGAGAGGAATGCTACAAGTGTCGTCTGCTACGACGCCTGCTCGCTGCGAACGCGATACTTTTCTCGCAGACGACAGGCACTTCCGAACTCTCTCGCTCTTTCGAAAGGCTGCGTCGGCTGTCACGAGTGCTGAACGTCTTCAAGTACTTTTAGCACATCTGCTGCAGTGCTAGCTAGGGCGCTTGTGGCTTTTTACGAGTATGCTTCATTATATTTTATATTGACGTACCGCTTCCGAAGCGTTATGGCATGGCTTTGCACTTACCCATTTTGCAGCACTAGACTACAGCCAGGAAGTAGCAAGCTTTCCTACCACAAGTAAGTTTGTGTTCTCGAAGTCCTAAGACACACATTTCAATGAGCACATAAACGAGCAATGCATAATGAAGCCTTCAATAAAATTTGACTGTGAAACCACTAGAAGTACAACTGTCTATTTTTGTAACAGTAGTGCCTTCCTTTTGCTATTCTGAAGTTTCATACAGCACGTAATGCTACAGCGCCAACCTAACACACTTAACAAACCAAGGTCCAAACAGTCAAAACACGTTCTTTCAACGTTTACTATACCGTCGCTTTCTCGTCAGGACTTCGACACCACACTGCGACACAAACACCAGCCCAGCCGCTGGCCCAGCGCGCTATCGCCACTTTCGAGCAACAGAACAAAGGCAGAAAGTTTTGCATCGCACTGTCCCACTGCAGGTTATAGCAATTGCGCTTGGAGCGAAACCAAAACTGCCAAAAAAATACCTGTGGACTAGTTCACCAGTCAACAGAATGCCAATCCGTAGCCTGTACTTCCCATCATTCCCCATGATGGTCGAACGATCGCAGTGTCACATTTCCCTCTAGTTATACTAATGTAAAAGCCTATGATGGCAAGTGATAATTGCAGTATGCCAAAAACATGGCCTCTGAGACTGTGCAGCATTACACTTTGAGCAGACGACGTAAGACGACACAATCTCAGCGATTTCAATGGAGTGTTGTGAAGTGGAAAGCGCTGGGCAAAAGTGTATACCACTGCAGCCAGAGCTCATAGCCAATTTTCGGTTTGGCGCTGTTTTCACCAATGTGCCAAAGGTTGGCACTGCGTGAGGGAGACAAAGTTCTTTGGCACAGCTTGGACACCATGCTTCATGCAATCAGGTGGCAGAGCAGCCTTATCAGTGATAAGCTTTCAGAGCCAGTAGCTATTGGCCTATTTTGCCTCCTTTTGACTAATGGCGTTTTTCACTGGTCGATTCGGAGCAGGATTTCCTGCTCCGCGGCAACGAATCCGAATTTCACTGGTCGATCTGGAGCGGGTTCGCGCGTTCCACTGGTCGTTTCGGATCAACTCGCTCCGCGCCGGATCGCTCTCACTTGCTCCGCCGCCGAGGCGCGGATTCGGGCGGAAACAGCTCGCGTCACTTCCGTCCTCAAGGGAAATCGGTACCCGGTTGGTACGCACAACATTGTGTTGCTTCGCAATATGGCCATGATATGGCTGCGTACGGTGCTGTGGCAGAGCTCGCGTTTAGCGATGAGAGCTCGGTCGACAGCGATTACGAGGTGACGCAGGTGCTGTACGAAGCCTTCTATGCACGTTGTCCATGCACAATCCTTGCGGGCGCGACATGGAAATGACGGACTGTGCGACTACCGCGGTCAAATTACGCACGGGGGAGGGCGAGTTTGGTTGCCGTGGAAACGTAGAGTGGAAGTCGGGCATGGTTTCCGGAACCGGTTTGTGCGACGTGTAACGCAGACTTCCTGTATGATCCCCCGCGGAGCGTTCTTGCGCTCCGCTGGCCGATTCGGATTTGTGAAACCCGAGCGCTCGCTCGAGGATTTCGGCGGCCGCTCCAGATCGACCAGTGAAAAACGCCATAAGACATACGCTTGACATTGCCAAATGCGACAGTCAAACTACACAAACATTTACCAGTGTTCTTTACATCTACAAGAAAAAATATAGCCAGCAAAGTGCACGCAAGGCATTCCTGATAGCAAGGCACGACCCACATCCAGAATGAGAACTCGGGCTGTAGGGAAACGACTCCATTGCAAGGCGGAATCTTTTCCATACACGCACACAATTCACATGTACACCCCATTGCAATAAACGTACAGGCCAGCTGCCCATTGCCAGCAGTGACCACTTGAGCTTTACAATCTTACGATAGGCTGTACATGAGGATGCAACCACGCATAAGTGGGGAAGCTTTGTAGATAACGAGTTGTTTGACCTGGAGGTGCCAGCAAACTCAAGCAGACAACCACTGTTCAAGGCTGGAAATTTAAGTCCTTCATGTTGCGTTTTGAGATGACCAATACCTTTAATTTCATTTGTCAAAGTCAAACGAAACAATAATGCCTGAAGCACTGCTTAGTCAGGACATTTAAAGAAATCTGGCCAACAGCCCCCGTGTTTTGTTGTTCGGTATAAGGGTGAAAAGCAGCAGGGCTTCGACAAGTAGAAAGGAAAAGCAGCTGGTCTTTTTGGCAGAACTGTAGGCTCTTTGCTGCCTGTCCAGGAATAGCACTTCTCAGGTTTTTTACGGCAGCACTGCCTTGAGAGTAGGGAGATTTATTTATGTTTGAAGGTAGTACAGGGCTTCTTCAGATGAATATAATAATAATAAAATAATAATAATAATAATATTACATCATCACAATGAAGGAAGCTGTAGGTAAAAGCTGTTCTCCGTAGAGGCAGCATGACAAAGGCCCAGAACTACCTAATAATGATTACAATCAAGCCAACAACCAACCAACATGGGAACAATGCTTCATTTCTTCGTTTATCAGAACGTTCAATGTATGAAAACGTACCAGAAGTAAAACCTCGTTAGTTCGACCCTCGTTAATTCGGGCTCGTCCTCTGGCCTGGGCAGGCGCATGCACTCTCGTTAATTCTATGTACCGCACACCGGTTAATCCGGACAACTCTCAGAGCTCGGTCAGTGCAGCGAATGTGCAACATATGAGCAAGAACGGCGTTGACGACCAACCGAAACGAAGCAGCGGAGTCCGCAACGCCATAGTCATCAGTGGAAATCGTACCAATGCCTCCTTCGCTAGATGCCTGCCGCGTTGTCCGGTAAACTCGGTTCCGTGCCCTCTCCCTTTTCTCGTCTCCGCGGAAAGGCAACGTCTCGTCTCCGCGAAATAAAGCCTTTACCGCGAAAAGGCAACGAGCGCCTCTCATGGCAAACGCCTGCAACTTAGATCACGTGCTGCGGCCTTTGAGATTATCATGGTATATGTCACCATCTCGGAGGCCCGCGATAACGCTCGCTAACAGACGCCCGCGCACATCGTTTATAAAGCTTTTTTAGTTTCAAAACTGCTCTTCCCAAAGCGGGCGCGTTTTGCGCCTAGGCACTAGGTTGGCGCTGCGGTCGAAGTTTGCGCTACGCTAGCCACGCTGCCGTGCAAGCAACGCTGCAGAC
The DNA here is from genome assembly GCF_023375885.2 of Dermacentor andersoni. Classification (NCBI taxonomy): domain Eukaryota; kingdom Metazoa; phylum Arthropoda; class Arachnida; order Ixodida; family Ixodidae; genus Dermacentor; species Dermacentor andersoni. Next base: position 287,389,477 of record NC_092814.1, read on the forward strand.
GCTGCAGTAGATGTATGGTAGACGTGAGCAATTGCATCACGTTTTTTGTCGAGTGGTTCCGATTTTTTTCCTGCAAGTGTGTGTCCATTATCGTGAGTAGTGCACAAGTTGCGCTTAGGAGCTTTCGGTGTATGGTATGGTGTGGTCGGTGTGGGCGCTCAAGTTGCCCTTGGGACCTGCAAATATGCAAGTAGCGTGGACTGCCGCTCTTGAATGCCACATTTTTTTTTTAATTTTTAGCTGTCAGAAGGTAGGTGGTGCGTGTGATTTATTTTCGTTACAATGTATTAGTACTGGGCAGCCAAATGCCAACGTGTTTCGTGCCGGGATGTACCAGCGGGTACCGGCGCAACACAGAGAAGAAGCTCTTCGCTCCGCCGACCGATCCGCTTCTCCCTGCAAAGTGGTAGAGAGCGATACCCCACGCAGACAAAGTGTTGGGGAAGATATCCAAAGTGTGCGACACCCACTTCCAAGAAGGGGACATTGTGAAGTCGTATAAACATATAATCAACGGAAAAGTAATTGAAATCGAGCGCGGAGTATGGTCTCTCAGGAGTGATGCAGTTCCTACCATGTTTCCCAATCTCCCGCAGTACTTATCCTCAAATTGTAAACGGAGAAAATCTCCGAAAAAGAGAGCAAGTGTCGCAACAAACGCAGGGGCAACTCAGAGCGACGCTGCAGAGGACACCGCACAAGAGCAACCGGAGACGTGCAAATCAGCTGTTTGATGAGATGGTGGAAAAGAGCGCGTCTTTGCGGTTGCCTCGACAGTGGAGATCGGCAGTTCTTGAAGACTAAATGGACAGCGATCACAGATTGTTTTTTACGAGGCAGGAATGGAGGGAGAGGTATACACAATATTGAACAGTGTCGTAGTTCGCAAGGACATGAGCTACGTAGTATCTGCCCGCGGAAAACTGGTGCCGACGTTCCCCATGGATATGGCTATCACTTAAAATTACATAAAATGACGATCTTGACCTCCTGCATAAGTGCAAAAGGGATACAATGGCTTCACAAGACTTTCTACCGCCTGAAGCAATGCTTGTGATTGAACACGAGTTTGTGACTGGCAGCCTTGTTCGTCCTTCAAGGGAACTGTTTAGCTGCGTGAAAAGCATAGAAGAGACCATTGTGTAAGCATGAAAAAAATAAGCCTTTGGGGATCTTTTACCCTAGTTGCACGGGCAGCTTATGCCCTGGCCAAGACAGGGACAAACTGTATCGGTTGCCCAGAGCATATCTGTGATTTTACAGCACAGATTGTACACTTCTATTTGGTCACACGAATGCACTTTTTTCCCGAAAGAAGAGCCAGGAGAACGACAGTGCCAATAGAACTCGGAGGGAACGTAAAAAAGCAAAGCTCGATCGTGTGAATGGTAAATGGAGTGAAAAGGAAGGTCTCTGAAAGTGTGTGAAAAGCTTTAATAAACTATAATATGCTAATACAAGTCCACGAAAAACATCTCTGTAATGTTTTTATTTTATAACTATTTACCAGAGGTAGCAGAGCAATGTTAGCATGATATCCATTTATCAGGTAGCCCTCTATATGCGCTTTGAAAACTAAGGAGTCGCTTTATGGAACCTCTCTAGACGACCCAGGAGGGTGTATCTCGTCCCTAATAAAATCGGGGGAAATGTTCAAGCTTTGTTGTTTCAATTTTTGTAAATCCTGACTTACGCGATTTCGCGTTCGGAAAACGAATAAAAATTATTCGAGATCAGTGTGATTGATACGGAGAGGTAGCATCACCGTTCAAGCGATAGGGCGGAGTAAACTCCTCATTTCGCCATACAAACGCGGAAGGTATGAAACGCCAGCGCCGAGATGCACAGACGATCAATTAGATTCACACGATTTATAACATTGTTTAAAGATGTTTAGATCAATAAACTGATTCATACGCCATATATTCGACAACGTAGTTTTCTGCAGCAGGTTTAAAGCGTTTAAACGCATTAAAAACCAAAAGCGCGATATGCACACGCACGAAAGCGACGATTCTGCCGAAAACGAAATGTAATCGCCAATTCCCACCTTTCTCTAAATCACTGATCGTTTCTACGCATACGTGGGCTAACTTTTAAAGCTTGTACAGCGCAGATAATGACGCCGTGAAGTGTGAAGCTAAGCGCCGTGCGAAAGCACAACGGAACACTAGGCGCCTATAGCAGACGATGCGCTTCCTTGGCGCAAGCTTCGACAGTAGCGCCGCTGTGGCCAGTGCATAGGCAGGCCGCATACTCGCTGCGGGCGCGGCGAGGAGATGCGGAACTGAAACAGTGCCCGCCACTTCCGCCGGAAGTTGAAAAGGCAACGAGCGCCGCCTCACGGAATTTATGCTGAACTAAGGGAACCGCCGCTACTATGGGAAAGCGAGCAACGCGGCGGGCATCTAGTAAAAGAGGCATTGATCGTACTTTGACTGCAGAGTAGAGGGGACAAGAACGCCGGAACGCTGCGTGCCTATGCTTTATTCTTGCGCTTACCATCGCTCATAACACCGCGTTGGCAGTGTGTAATTCAGAACTGTATGGTTGCCCTCCATGATCGCGTCGATAGCGGCTGCGGTTTCGTCCACAGCGGTTTCGTCCACAGCGGTTGCGGCAAACATTAGTTTCGGTTTGGCTCGGTGTAATGGCTGCGTGCGCAATGTCACAAACACGGTGGAAGCTGTCGAAAACGAAGAGCACCGGCTACATCGCGATCGACGGCCGATCTGTTGGCGACCAGCTCACTGGCGAAAAAAATCGGGAAGAGCGCGCGGTAGCGAAAAGCGTCTCTCTTATGAAGGCGCGCGCCGCGGCCGCACTGCAAAGGAAGTCGTGAGGCCTTCGTCGCTCCGATCGAGCGCTAATGATTCACGAGATGACGAGAATTCCAGCTTCCGCACTGCTTTTATGCAAAATAGAAAGGATTTCCTAATTCAGTAAATAAAAGCGTGTTGACGTAGTAAGCATTTCTTGCTTTCCTGATACCTCGATAATTCGACATTCGGTTAAAGTATAAACCCCATGCAAGCGATCTTGCACGCGACAGCGACAAGCGACGCGATGGAGATGGCTGTCGCGTTCGCTCGTCGCCTACAAGTTGCACCCCATGCGAGCGATGACTTCGAGCGACGTCTCCCCAGTGTTGCCGGTATGAGGGCAGCAATATAGGCGCCGAAACTAGCGTGACGCGTGCTTTATTAACTTAAGTTGATGTATTTTACTGTAAAAAGCAGCATAAAATATTTCTGAAAGTCTTGTAGTAGGTTCTTATCCTTGCACTTATAAAAATTCAATCGTTTGCTCGTTCCGTGCGGCAATCGGAAGTACTGGAGTTATGTACATCCAGTTCCGGCTTTGCGCTATTGGCTAGTCGCTCATAGCACTTCCGGGCGACGAGCGACGAATTCTAGATTTGCAAAACCGAGCGATCGCGCGACAAGACCGAGCGATCTGTTCAAGCGACGGCCCGATCCGTCGCGCGAACCCGTCGCTCGTCGCTGTCGCGCACAAAATCGCGCTAATGGGGTTTAGCCTTAATTCACGTTTTTTCGGTCCCGTGAAAGGTTTTACTGTAATGCAAAAACGTGAGAAAAATAAAGGAAACTGAGTACTTTTGATTCTTCAACATGGAACTAAAAGTGATGTCTCCAGCTCATTTAGAGCATACAAGTGCTTATTGCAATGGGCTGTGCTGCCAAGTAGTTGCCAAGGAAAGTACTAGGTTCCACAATTTGTTTTTCCTTTGATCATCAGATACTTTTACCACAAATCCTTAACATTCCTCTTTGCACCATTCTGTGTTAGTGTCATCATGTGCCTGCAAGTACACATGATGGCGGACAACTGAAGGATGTTAAGCGACAACGTTGGCAAAAACTTAAGCACATACCAAGCCTGAAGACAAAAATGATGCAAAAGTCACGTGTTTAGCTGTTGAAAGTGAGACTGTTAGCAGTGTGACATGTGAAGGCAATGGAAAGGAGGCAAAACCTGTAGGGCGCCTCTTCCTTCTCGGCCCTTGCACGCGGCCACCATCCCATGAACCACGCCAGAACAGATCGTCTCGCATCTCTGCTGCTCACTGTATCGGCATTAAAGGAGCCTCCTGCGACGCAGATCACGCAGGTAGCCAACCTTAAGTTGCCTTTTGTATCGAACAGAATCTGTTATGGTATTAGTTCCCTCGATGATGAAGACGTTTCACTGCTTTCAGAGTTGTAGAAACTCAAACTCCACATGCTTCTTTCGTAAAAGGACGCTTATCGCAGTATGAGAGTTGGAAAACACACTTTTGAATTGAACAGCTAAGTTGGTCTCGAAACGCTCGACCTCATGCCAGACATTATTTCGTCATGACTTAGAACTTAGTTTTCCCATGCCTAGTAATAAGCCTAGGTTTGACGATGTTGCTCATTCGATTTTTTTTAAATGAAGAAAAGCAAGAATGCGGCACATTGTTGCTCTGGCTGCAATCTCGTGTCGCTGCCGCAGCACAGTAAAGTCCACTTCTAGGGACCATTATTGCAGGAATGGAGAAAGCCAACGTATATGGCATAAGGTATCTACCTCCTGGATACTGAAATCAAAACTGGTTTGCACTATTATAGTTAATTATTTAAGGTGCACTGTATCGTACCAGTACTTTTTTCAGGGTCTGGAGGGTTTGGAGCTTCGTTTAATGAAGAAAAGAAAGGTCAAGAATGTCACGCCAGCCACTCCTTTAACCTGCTGTTTAACATATTCTACGCTGACCACACAAAAATACACGGTGGCAGTTTTTGTCAGCACAGGCAAGGTGAAAGTGAGTCTTAAAATCTAATGCTGGTCTATGTCCTCATACTCCCGTAGCACTTCTGCACCAAAGGCAACATTAAAATGACACTAAATGTTAGCATGACCTGACAAAGCCTAACCTATCACATCTGGCACCTCAAAATGCTGATTTAAGCACACGAAGCTTAACACAAATGTTATGGCAGCATTTCTGCAATGCTGGAGCGAAATTTAAGCTGTGGAGTGCTTACAAAACCATTTAGTACTAAACACTATACTAATTCATTTATAACTCAAGTAACAGTTATTCTGTGAATAGACCCTTTTTTTGCAATTGTAAAGCTAGCTTTGCTGCGAGGCAGCTCACCCTACTAATGGTGACAGTCATTTTACAGTGCAGAAGCCCGTTCCTGTGGTGAGCGTCGGTGTAACTGAGCGAACAAGCACAGCGAATCATGAAAGAGCAACTGCAGAGTGCAGTGGGGGATAAAGACACGAGGAGGAAAGTGGAGGAGGAGGAGGAGGGTATGGCGAAAGCATGAGAAGAAATGAGTGGTGCAGCAATGATGGCTAGGAGATGGTGCCAGATTAGTGCTCGTCATCTGGGAGGTCTGTCTGCGGTAGCTGCTGTGAATCGCGCCCACACATCACCCACGCGCTGCCTTTCGCAATTTTCAGATTAGCGAGGCAGTCGTGCCACACTTTGCTCTGTTTGCAACATGCCGCAAGAGAAAGACTTTTTGCGCCAACCAATATATCGCAAAATGAAAACAAGTACAGAGCTGCACTCAAATTTCGCATTAGTGAGTATCACAATCGTCAATGAATTTCTTTTTTTCAAGCAGCATGTATTGCTTGTATTATGGGAAAAATGTAGCTTTCATGATGAGACCATGCAGACAAGACAGGCCCCAAAATATGCAGCTAGCACTTCATTTTCATTTTAATGATGAATGGCGTAGCCATTAGTTGGGCAAATGTTACCGGAAAGAAGCGCACTTACAACCAGGAAAAGGGTCTATTGGAAGCAACTACAGTGACAAAGAGCAGGGCCTGCTGTCATACAGTATGTTTCAGCATTAACAATATTAGTGAATTAGATATACATTGAAAAGAAAAAGAAGTTAACGGTAAGCCCAATGCAAAAAAAAGTTATCTACCAAAAAGGCAGCGAGAAAAAGAATGTCGAACGTAAATATAGATCGGCCTTCCATGCAACTTAAAGCATCACCTTTAGCCAGAACAGTTTCGGTAAGGAAGAAAAACATGAGACGGGAGTTGGTGCTTCCTGTCGTGAAAATATAGCACAATATCTTGATAGCTAAGATCTTTCATTTGTAAATGCGAATTCTAGCAATGCAGCTTGGTAAATTCGGTTGGATTTTTCTACAGAGCACGCTGACGTCGCCTCTTCACACCACTCTATCAGCACTATGGCTGGGTAGTGGTGCCCTCTTAATGTGAACCTCTGACTTTATATGTCTGGCAGAGCAGGACATCCAAGGTCACCGGGGCAGCATTTAGAGTGTACAACATAAACCGTTCCGTTTGTTGCTGGTGACTGGAATTGCAGGACTGCATAGAACTGTCACTCACGATGTTCTTTACAATTAGTTGTCTCTGGGCATAAAACAAAAAATGTAAGGTTTCTACAAATGTAGCCAACACTTTAAGATGGCTCATTGTCAAGATTTAGTGGTGCTTAAAGTCAATAAGCAAATTGCTGAATGAAAGACTGCGTCCCTCTCTTGCCAATTCATGCTATTGGGGAAAACTGTTTCAGGTGTGCAATTCATTTGTAAATGCACAAGAAAAATCAAAGCACTGTGGCGCAGCTTCTTGTTGGCAAGTTAGTGCTTAGATGTCATATGGTATATCGGTAGGTGGCATGAAGAAAGTGGACAAGGGCAAGAACAGACGCAAACAAATGCCACCAGCAAATGAAGTTTACGTTGAGCAGAAAAAAGAAGATAATTGTAGAAGTGGGGGCACCATCTTGTATAAACAGCGTTTCTCTAATCAAAATAAACTTCAATTGGTAGTGGCGTGTTCTTGTCCATTTTATTTGCACGAACTATACCACGGCCCTCTTATGCCTGCCTGCCTATGTTATACCTGCCCTCTCTAAGTGGACAGAGCGGTGTGAGGAGATATGACCGATTTGTGCTGTTGAAAAATGCAGCAAAATTGGCTAAAAAGCATGTTGAAAAGCAAAAGAAACCTCATTGTCTGTGGCTTACTTGTGTACACCAATTATAACCAGGAGATAATAGTATGTCAGTGGGAGCAGACTTCATATTCACAGTGGGTGGCACCAATCCTGTTTGACACTAGTGCACTTTTTTTCTCACTTAGAAATTCTGGGTAAGAGGGATGGTTTAGACATTTTGCAGCACAAATTCATCACTTTACCATGATTTGTTGTGGGCCTTAAGTATCCTTTAAACAGTAAAACATTCCCAAGCAAGTGAAATAACGCTCACCATTATTAAAATTTTCTTCACTAAAGTGGCTGCAACTAAAATTTTTTGAAGCCCTTTATTATGCGCTTTTTTCTTATATATTACGCAATTTGCTGAGAATTTCTTTTAAAGGCCCCTCACCAGGTGTAGTCATTTGGAGCTTACAAGTGCAGAGCATACAATGTGCGCTAACGATCGTGTTTGCGAAGATTTACATGGCTACGTGCCGCGGAAAGGTCTGAAATGTCAATTTGAAGTTTAGAGAAATAATAAAACACACAAACGGAATGTCTGCATGTTTTTTGTTTTACTTCGTACCGAAGCAAGAGATGTACTTCCGCTTCATCTGCTAGTTCCCACAGTCGGGTAGTCACATGTGCAGGTTCTGAAACTATGCCATTTTCTACCATGCTCCACTGCGTGATCAAGCTCTGTGATCCGCTTGTTCTGCCTCAGTATTAGTGTAGCACTGAATTATACTGCTAGTCATGTGTCCTTGTACACAGCGCACGAAATCATACGCTGTGCGAAACGTTACAATCACAACAGCTCGCGTGCAATGCCGTCAGCAGAAGTGCGCAGCGCCGAAAAAAAAAGCGAGGATTAAAAAAATGAAGGCGGCACCCGTGACTATGCTTCAGACTATCCTCGAGGTCCGGTATGGGAGAACGCAGGGAAGTAATTTCGCTTGCAGAGGCTAGACAGGGCGAGTGGACAGCGTGCCTCACTTGGCAGTGGAGCTCGCCTGCTGAAATCATGGGTTCGCGGCACTGAAGTATTTCTATCTCGGCTATTAAGGAGCCGATTTCAAAATTTTTGCGGCAGAACGCTCCCTAGAGGACACGTCACAACTTCCAGGGTATAACCAAAATTTGCTTTTGGGGCCATTTCATGGCTCATTTCATGGAAGCGTTGTGCACGAGAGCGGGCCCCATCACTGAGGCAGCGAAGTTTACCTTTGGCAAAGCAAAAATTAGATGAGCTATGCAAAGTGCTCTGCATTTCCATAATGAAATGTGAAGATGCAACCAGAGTTGTTTAATACTGATGCAACATTGAGCACATTGAAGAACATGACATCTTGGCATTAACCCACAGGTATTGCCAGTGTGATGCCATCAACAGCAACTTTATCCTAAGGCCGAACGACTAATCTGCACCAAGAAGGTTAACAAGTTCAATTAAACTAATAAGCTAATTTAACTTTTCATTGAAGGCTATTGATTCCTTTTTGCTTGTTTAGCTTTGTTGATGCTTTTTGCATTGCAAAAATGTAGTAAAAAGGAAGTTGTTGCATTACACTCAAAGTGCTGTTTCAAATGAAATGCAAGACGATTTTCATTATGGCAATTGTACAAAAAACTCGTACTACTATTTTTGCAAATATGGTTGACCATCTACCATCTCTTTAATATCTTCAATCACAATTTGTGAGGAAAGCCCGCCTCCCAAGCTGCTCTCAACAAGCTGACCACGTGGAGAATAGATTCAGTCAATTGCATGTGTTAAGTCAGCTATGTTTTCTTACCTCTTAGCTCACTTAATCAGCATGATCTCCACACATATTTAATTTCATGCACCTCTCGCTGTGTAGAAATCTGCAAAGCACAAACAATCCAGCAATTACCTCTTTCATGTTACCTAAGTGTACCACAACATGTAGTACGCCATGTCCATAGGACTAGTTTATGAAATGGCAAAAAGTTCCTACTGAATACTCATTAGGTCAACACATACCAAAAGTTATCAAAAAAACAAACATGAGAAAAAAACAGCACACCAGCAGCACTGGTTACAAATGTGCCTGTTCAAGACAACCATGCCCTTTGCTGGTTAAGGCAACACCTGACAAAGATCATCGCAGCGCCTCATCTAGTGTTACTAGCATTTCATACACAATTTTTCTGTTCCCACGCTACAATTTCGAGCTATCAAATAGAGATGTAGAGATGCATTTGCACCAGCTTTTCCCCAAATAGCCACTGACAGTATCACAGGTGTGTTGGTGTTTTCTTAGCCACTTGTTGAACTGATAACCTTGATTGTGCTGTGGCCAGCACAATCACCTGGCCCAAGAAAGGTTCAACAGCCCACCCCCCAAATCTTCCATGTATGCTCGACACAAGCATATGTGCAAGCGCCATTCACAACTTCTTTTCATAGTCTCCTCAGCGTAGAGCATGGTATTAAGCCTAGACATGCTCACTACCAATGTCCATATTCTTCAGAATTTTTCCTGACTGTATAGCAGTGATGCTGGGACAAAGACCAGCACTGAACTTCCAAATAGTCTTTATTTCCTGTATGTGCACAATTTTACAGAGATCTATCACACAAGTTCATCTTACCTAAGGCCCAAAAATAAAACGGGAATCACAACAGTAACATAACATTGCTAGATGCAAGACAAACCAAAGCAGGCAAAAAAGTGAAAACTACTGATCAGCACACGAACACAAAAAAAAGAAAGAAATGGATAACCACATTTACTACGATAATAATAATAATAATAATAATAATCATAATAATAATAATAATAATAATAAAGAAAGGCAAGGGAACACAAAATGCCAAGAGATCACAATCAATTCATTAAAGAAAAAGTTTTTTCATCTCCCATGAGCAGCCAAATGCATACTAACACTGCCATTGCATAACCTCAAACGCTTTGCTGTGTCCACAATTTTGCAACTTGTTTGAAAGCTGTGCTTGGCAATTAAACTGGTTTGGCCAAACTGGGCATGCCTTGCACACTCGATCATATTGCAACTGATTGCTAAAAACCCAATAGGGCCATTTCTAACATCATGCTCCCACAACCTGTCATTCAGGCATCTGCCTGTTCACTTGACATACTTTTTTGCCGCAGGTCTGTGGCATAACATAAGTGACAGTTCTCCTACATGCAATGAACTTATTCCTTCGATTCCAGTAATTGAACAGGCAGGCTTTCTTGAGCGAAGTGCTGTAGCTGGATTTCTTAACATAAATGAACTTCCCAGGTACAGAGAATACGACATGGACACATGCACTTTCACCTATTATATTAAGCCTATGGGAAAGGCAATGTATAAACAGAATTATAGCCACTTCTTTTCTTTGTCAGTCTTCAATGAGACCTTGTTATCCTTATTTTGTTCCAACAAGCTTTAAGAAGGCATTCAATGAGTGATGTAAGTGATAACACATATTGCAGAAAGCCAATGTTCTTGAGGTACCTTGTACTGTGGCACTATAAGTCATGTGGTAGTAATAGACTAAAAGAATTGGTGAGAAAGCAGATGTCCATGTTATATCTCCTGTACCCGAGAAGTTAATGCACCTATGGCAATCCAGCTACAAAGCCCGAGAAAAAAAAAAAAACTTTCCACGTCAATTGCAGGAGTAAGTTCATATGAAGTAGAAATACTGTCACTTAATATATTATACTGCGGACCTGTTGCAGAGATCACATTGGCAGACAGGGAGATGGCTGAATGACAGGCTCCAGGAGCATAAACTAAAAAAAAGTTCACCTGAGTTTTTATCAATCCATTGCAATGACAGCGGATGCCAACCCCAGTCTGATCAAGCCAGTGCTATCAGCAGGATCAACAATTTAACAACTTGTGAAATCATGGAGACAACCCAGATCCCGAGGTTAGGACGATGGCTGTGATGGCATGCCTTTACCACTCTTGTTTGTCTAGAACCATTTCACCTTTGTCACAAGAGTTGTTGGTTACCTCCCGGCAATTACATTCCCTTTAATTTTTTTTCACTGACACGGAGTTTCTGCTGTTTTTTAAGCCTGCTTCAAATCATCGCGTGCTTGGTACCCAGCGATGTCATGTTAGCTGCACAATTGTGGGCTTTAACATACTGAAACTGCACAGTAGGTGACAAAGGATGGTATAGTGGGGGGGTCTTCAATTATTTTTGACCACCTGGGGTTCTTTAATGTGTACCCAAAACACTGTTTACGAGCGTTTTATCATTGTACTCTATTGTAATGCGGCTGCCACGGCCAAAATTAAACCCAGGGCCTTGCGCTTAGCAGTGCAATGCCACATCTATTGAGCTACCATGGAGGGTGCTGCGCAATTCCAATTTTCTGCTTGGGTCTTAGGCGAGATCAACTTGAGGCACACATCTGTTTAAATTGTGCACACAGTGGAATCTTGTAGATATGATTCTGTATAATGTTTTTTGGGATAATACGTATCATTTCCGTTTCCCGGCCAATGTCCCATAGGAGCAATGTACTTTTATACGGTTATTGTGATCGCATTTCCGCCTCAACTTGGATATTATGACTGTAGAAGTGAGCTTTTACTGGCATTTCGAAAACTCTTAGCTTTATATACCAGTGTGCTAGCTTAAATAACATTCCAACGACCCATGAACGTCTTAAGCCCCAGCTACACTGGAGGAAAAACACACATGGCGTGCCGGGAGCGGTGAAACGCTGCTGCAGCAGCTTCCTTTTGTAACTCCCAGAATAACCTTTTTATGGGCACTGAAAAGAAGAACATTCAGTGTGAACTGTCGAGCTATTTTAAAGTTGCTTAATTAAGGTGTGTTGACTGCGGTTTGTGCGGCATCTGTTATGCATGAAGTGTTATAAGGAGCAGCATCACTCAACACCACACAGACCTGTGCTATTGAGCTCCGCATAAAGTGTTATGCGGAGCAGTATCACTCGACGCTGCACAGAACTGTGCTATTGAGCCCGTCATCGAGTACGCCTATTTTCATAATTTTTGGAGCTTGCTTTGCATAATACAATTTTTGGATGATTCATTTTATTTTTGGGTTCCTGTGAAGATTGTATCAACAAGATTGCACTGTACATGTGTGTGTGCTGCAAATTCCGCGCTTGTCTTCATCCGTTCCTGTTAACTGTGCTAATTTACAATCAAAATGCGGTAATAACGTGCCCACACAGTGAGCTTGTTGAACCATTTCCAGAATATATTTTCAGGCTACATGTTACAGTATGGAAAAAAGAAACACAAACTTATGAGATTTATTTCTGGAGTCATTTTCAGTAAACATGCTTGTCAAGCTGTCATGTTACTCGTATATCACACTCAAGAAAAGCATGTTCTTGATGGTCGGTGCACTGATACACAGGCTCCCTGCTCGCTTTACACAATAGGACTAACATATTCTACAATTCTCTGCTAGGTGTTGTTGCCAGCATTGTTCTTTGTGGCCAGCTTGTGTTCCCTCACCCTTACAGAATAACATTACGTCTAACCAACATGCACCCATTTGAAGGCTAACAAATTTTTATACAAAACACATTGGGTGCAGAGTGCAAATGTAAAAACATGCTTTTGAGAGCAATGCTCTTGTCATTAAAGGCCATGGGTATCAGCGCACCCTTCATGCTGCTGTCAGATAAAGAGATGCTGTTTTCAAGCAATGGCATATGAATGACATCCCAGACTTGACACGTGTGTTTATTCAAAGTTTCACTTGAAGTAAAACACAGTTGGCGCTTTTGTGCGTGACACTTTAGTTAATACCACAATTTCAGAAGTGGTGTCGAACCAAAGCTTGCCTGTATTAGGTTGCTTTAGATGCCTGTATGACTGTTTTTCAAAGCATTTCCTATACATTATTGCAGCACTCAGCGATAATAAGCATACTCAGTAACGGGCCACTAGCTATGAGAGCAGTCTTGCACTAAGTAACAAAATATTCCTTCAAATTGTAGTGAATACACAAAGGTCACCATAAAATCCCTATTACACACACGTTTCTTTCCTGAATAAAATTATGGCATGTCAAATTTGTGTCTTGTCTATTATGTTCAACAGGGATGCCTCAGGCTGGAGCCAACGTTTCAGCAAGGGGAATTGTTTTGGTCAGGGCAGAACTGCGTTCCTCTGAAGCATTTTAATCTAATTTATTACTCTCCCAACCACACCCTTCTGCACAACACCAAAATGGAGGGGGGCAGAGACAATTAAGCAACCAATAAAGCTTTGCATGCCTGTGTCAATTCCTATTGGAACTAGTTCAATTGGCAGTGAAAACAGTGTTGCTGGGCCTCATTAAAGGGATGATATTGCAAATAATTGCCAAATCGATCTAACTTTCTAGACAAGCAGTTTACACGAGACTATATGTGGTCACACAGCAAACAGCACACAGCAAATGGAAATGCTTGAAGTGTATTAACCAAAGGGTTGATAAAGAATCAAAAAGATTTGTGGGCACTGGTATATAGAGAAAGTGGAAGATAGATGCAACAGCACCGCGCAATTACCATTACAGATGGTCTAGTAAAGTGATCGGTCGTAATTCGGTCTAAACCGAAAAAATAAATTTAAAAAACTGCATCACCCCCATCAAAAATCTACAGCCCACTTGCCATGTTAACAAAGTTAACAATGAAATGACTAATGGCTCTCTCATCTCACAGCCAGCATGAGATAAGCTCTGGACAACAGCTTGAACACTGGAGGTGCAACATGGAACTTGCTACAAAGCTTAAAGCCATACAAAGTAGGCTGTATAATCTTTCCGATGGGATGCACCTGTGCTCATTCTTGGAGATAGAACGAATAGAACACGCAAAATAAAAACGATTTTTTTTTCTTTTTTGCATGCAAATGATTTTGATGATCATATAAAGCAAGACCATGAGAAAAATTTTTGACTGTCAAATACCAGTGCATAAAAAACTATAGGCGACCTTAAAGAGACATAGGTTCGTCCCTTGTATTTCACGTGCTGGTATTTGACCATGAATAACCAACAAGCCCAAATTTTAGCTCTAGAGAAAATCTTGCCAGAAAGGTGAATTTTACAAAGAAAAAAAATTTACACTGTAACAAAGACGGGCTTCACTGCTCGTAATTTCACTTTGCAACAACTCTCCCAATATGTTTTTTAGAACAAGGACAAAATAAAGCCTGCCACCTATAACAAGCGCAGAGCCCCCCCCCCCAACACAGGAGCTCAAATCACCTTCAGGCTTGCACACACACAGAAATCACTAGATGATCTGGTGTACTCATTGTTCGTCTTCTTTTGCAAGTTTGTGCTCGATGAGCTGAGCTCATCTTCCATCCCTAAAGGGTTATCTAAAGTACACAGGAATGCAATAGCACCAACACCTGCTGCCTCTGTAAACAACGAAGATACGCACACCTATGCACACCTTGTGCAGCTATACACATGGATTATTAATGAGCTGCATAGATTGGCATTCTGCTGCACACATAATTAAAATATCAACAATAACTACACATCCATTAGCAATGCCTCCTTACACTTTGAAGTTAGGAAACTCTGACAATTCTATAGAATAGCAAGAAGAAAAATGTGTTTCACCACATATTTTCAACAGTGGCCTCCAAAGACAGTGCACGTTTTCTCCAATGCAACGGTTACTCAGGCACGATGGACACAGCTTTCCTGCAGCATGCAAAACATGCCATGCAATTAAAACTGAAAATATAATGCTGCACAGATTATGCAACCAATCAGTATCAACAGAGCTACACCAAGGGTTGCAAGTCTTTGAACTCAACTTTAAAAGGCTCACCAAGAAGGTAAACAATGGTTACCACGGCCTAACATATGTACGAACAATGCTTGATGCTCTCTCATTGGACAAATGCAAAAGAAACTAACGTAACTTGCTGCATTTAATAGAACAATTTAGGAGCTGGCAATGAGAATGTATCTTTTCATTTGAGCCCGCAATACTCCAATCAATCGATCAATCAATCAATCAATCAAAGGAATTATTACTTCTCCATGAGAAATATGGGAGTGGCAGAAAAAAAAGCTAACTGCAGCTTGACAATGCTCCGGCCCCCTACAATGTCCAGCAGGAAGTGAGCTGCCGTACACTTCTAAATAAATGTGAATGGGAACCAACTAAACATGGACGCTATAACGTAAAACTATTCCAAACTTTTCTATTCCAATTCTGCAATCAGCCCACCACGATTGGTCAAAATCTTTTTGGACCACCCCCACTTCACCCGTCTGTCACGCGACATCACGAAAACCACGATATCTCCCCATCTTATATGACGTGTACACACTGATTATGCATAATTTGACTGAAAAAAACAAAAATAGTTATTTCTGATTCGACGCCTTTCTGCCATGAGCCCTCGGCTATTGGTCAAAAGTTTTCAGGCCACACCCACTTCACCTGCCTCTTACGTGACGTCACAAAACCGCAAAAACTTACCGTGTCAAAGTGATGCGTATGCGTTAGAGATGCATTAATATGCCGAACAAAACTGAATTTTCCTCAGAACAGCCGCAGGCTGCCCCGTTCCGAAAGGAATAAAAGATGGCTGCTGCCAATCGCTCCGGCACCGGCTACTCGCGCCTGCCAGAGAGCATGGCCACAACGTTTTCGAGAACTTTCAGCACGTTTACGACCTCGTTCTGCCAACTCTTCTTTGCTGAGGACACATATTATAGTCATTCTTAAGCTTCCGTTGCATACAACCGCGAATGTCGACGAGCCACCGCAAGCTAAGTAAGAAAAAGCGGACCAATCGCAGGCGCCGGTACCACCCTCTTTATCCGGTTATCAATATTCAGTGCAATGGCTTGGCCCCATCAAATCCCTCTCCACTTGAGCATGCTCCTCGCCTCTTGTGAGCCAATTAGATAAGACAAGCCGCTCAGTGCAGGCAATCTTATTCGTTTTTTAAGCAAACAAAAGTGACCTCCTATAAACAAGGGGAGCATTTGGTCTGTCCAGACAACCCTGCGGGTGACCGCCCGATGCTTGCATCGGCGGTTACACAAATTTGACATCAGGAGATTGCAATAAAAACATATTGGAATAGTTTTACGTTATACGGACCATACTTATTGAAGCAAGATGCACTTTTGACAAAAGATGTACAAATAACTCATTATTTATGCAAACAAAGAGCAGAATGGGTTTTAATTAAAATTGTCATACAACATGGGAATATCACAAATACAGGATCAAAACAAAATACAAAGCCATGAAATAAAAACAAACAAATATATAATAAATAAGAAAGGGAAAAACATCTCGCAATATATGAGTTGAAAAATCGGCGTCGTATCGAGCATGTGAAATCTAAAAAAGAAAGAGGCAACGAAAACAGTTTACCATTTGCTCTTGCCTGTAAAATTGAAATAACCTCAAAATTGTGAAAGAATACAGATCAAGAAAAAGCCAAGAAGACACAAAGAGAAAACTTTTTGATGTAAAGTAAGAAGTTAGTACCACCAAAAACTAAAAAACAGCCTTTGAGAAAAAAAGAATAAGACAGTCATTGACAAATGCATGCGCTACAAGTGACGGCATTCTGAGACTGCTGCAATATACACAGTGCTGCTGAAACTAAGCAAGCAGCAGGCAGCAAAATGGCTTGATGGGTACGCGAACTGAATCATATCTTAACTTGATAAGAACAAATAAAATGTGCGCGTGGATGCAGTCTCAGCGATTAACCCATGTTTGGCATATTTGTTTAAGAGCGGAGCTGTTTGGAATGATAGCGACTGATTTCCATAATTTGTGCGGCCTAATCGCTGAAGCCAAGGATCCTGAATTCTTGTGTTGTATAGGTAGTGTCGCTTTACTAAACGAAAGGAACTGATAAAGTCAGTGTTATTGGTTTTAATGGCAAAACGGTAAGTACAGGAAAGACGGAATGCATAGATAAATTCCACTTTTAGCATTTTAAATGCATTAAGAAAAGGAGATGTATGAGTAGCATATGAACTGCGCACTTTTGACAGACTGAGTTTCTTAATGCTACCTAATGATGTATATATATAGTCCCATACAAGGTGGCGATAACTTCATGTTGATAAAAATAATCCATATTAAATCAAACGTTTAGCTTTTACTGGTAATATTTGACAGTTTTTATTAATCAGCCCAGCAACACAATTTAATCTGTTGCAGATATTTTCCATTTGCTTGTTCCATGATAGTCTCTGAATATGTAACTCCCAATGCCTTAACCTCGTTAACAATACTAACTACATCATTATCAAGATATAAAGTCTCTGTCAAAACAAGAACTGTGTGCTTAGTGCGATAAAATATAGCCTCTGTTTTCTTTGTGTTGCTTTTCAAGCAATTTCTTCTTGACCAATTTAATACCTCTGCAAGCACATCATTTGCTGAAGACATCATCCTATTGGCTTTATACCATTGAAAAAAGTGCTGTATCATCTGCATAGCCAACCTAGTGACAATTTATAACAGCCAAAAATATCGTTCACATAGACAATGAATAAGAGCGGCCCAAGTATGGTACCTTGAAGGACCCCAGTATTAACGTTTTTAGACTGTGAATTGCAATTACAATGTGAAATAAATTGACTTCTGTACTGTAGATATGAATACAGAAGGTCGTTCGACTTCCCACGCACGCCATAGTGGGGAGGTATTCTGTAGGAGTCCACCTACTGGACTGTCCATTTCGGCCGCTGCTGAGTGGCCAGGGCTGCTCGTCTCCTCCTCACTCGTACAGCTGCATCTAATCAGCAGCGGCTGAAATGGACAGTGCACTAGGTGGAGTCTTACTGAATACTCCCTCAGTTCTAGTTTATATAATAATAGATTATGTTGCATGCAGTCAAACGCTTTCGAGAAGTCAATGTATACACCTAAGACAAGGTGTTTATCCTCAAAGGCATCAATTATAAATTATTTTCGAGCAAGAAGAGCCTGTTCTGTAGATTTGCCTTTCAAAAAACCACATTGGACATTGGAAATTAGACTGTTTATTTAAGAATCCCAAAAGTCACATGTATATCGGCCTAAAGTTTCCCAGATCATTTTTATCACCACCCTTGTGAATCGCAATTACCCTCGCCATTTGCATCTTTTGCGGAAAAGAGCTAGTTTCGAGCACTAAATTAAACATTTGCGTCAGGATAGGAGCAATGATGTCTATGATATATTTGATAGGGCATATTTGCATGCCATTTGCGTCAAGTGCTCTTGAATTTTTTAGACTTAACTATATGAACAACTTGAATCTCTGTTGTCGGAAAAAACATATTAGAAGAGAATGTACCGGTTCCCCGAATAGGATACGGATTTATGTTGTAAGAATTTGACTAGCCTACCGCAACAAAATGGTAATTGAGTGCATCTGATACGTCTATTCCATCTTTCATCTGACCATTTATGGACAGACCTGTAATTGTACAGTCAGCCTTAGGATTAATTACGATGTTTAGTCGTTTCCATAGCAGCTCAGTGTTGCTGGCCACGACAGAGAAATAAGTAGAACAGTACTCTTCCTTTGCGCTTTTAAGTCTGGCATTCAAGCTCATACTCATACTGCTTGCAATCGAACCACATTTTTTTCAGTGTTCGTGATGAAAAGATCATTAAGGGTACTTGACGAATGGGTAATGCGAGTAGAGTTCTCAATAGTGTTTACAAAACCATTTGACTGCAATAGTGATGACAAGTCATTTTGTGCCCTTGAAATTTTTAGCATATCAATGTTAAGGTCACCAGCGAGGAAAAGGCATTAATATCAGCATTGGGCAGGCAGCAGACAACAGAAAAAATATTGGACCGACTCATCATCATCATCATCAGCCTAGTTACGCCCACTGCAGGGCAAAGGCCTCTCCCATACTTCTCCAACTGCGCACACTCAAAACATCGAAGTCAGCATTTGAAACAGAAAACAGAATTTATGGAACATGCTAGAAAACAATATGACCAGGTTTATATTCACAGCAAAAACAAAACTGCCATGATCCTGGAAAGCATAATATGATATTAAAGTTGACATTAATGTAACATGCAAGGAATAGTACCTCTGTCCCATTTGCATTCAATGTTTGTAACCTCAATGACAACTGCGTGATCACGTGATGATACTCAGTTCAAGGTCTCGCGATCGCCAGTTGTAAGAGCACACAAAGACAAATTCGGGCTTGAAGAAGGCCCTCCTGTTTACATCATAGGAAAAGGAGGTGAAGGCCATGTGGTAACAAATCACAAGCATTGATGCTCCAGTCAACACTCATGAACGCTGTGGCAAATGGAGTGCTGATCAGTTAAAGGGACTGACAACCAATTTTCATGGTACCCACATTGCAATGGAAAGCCTACCGAATGTTCCACAGCGTTTTTATCAGAATTTTTTATCAGAATTTTTCTATCTGCAGTGAGGATGTAGTCGATCACTAGAAGCATGCTGAAAACGGTGATAGGCGAGTGCGACAGTGATTATACATCGGCATTAGTGGGAGGCAGACGACAAGGGTGGCCGTGCTGTAACAAAGTATAATTTTTTTTAGGAAGTTGATGTTCCTGTGATTCGTGCTTTCCTAATTGTCAACTGATTTTTGCGATAATAGCTACGTGTTTTCATGGTTTCCTGTCCAACTGCTTTGGTATTTAGCCAGTCAAAATGAAACCTATCGGATCAAACACCTTTACACGTGGTATGGAGTTCTGAGTGTTGCCGTAGCCACAAGAGAGTTTTTCATTTCTGAAGCATAGAATAATGCACGAGAGTCTAATATTATACCAACTGCAATTTTAAGCAATAATTATGATGTACTTAATAACACTCAACTTACGTACAGCAATCTCATAGAATACACCCGAAGTACCAAGATTTCCTTGCCAGGCCTCGCCACTTACTGGTTTTCGAGACTTTCTTTGCCACTTAAAAATTATAATTCCTACTTAAATCAAGAACAGTGTGCTGGATTTTATTACTATAAATCATGGTCAGTTCATTTCCATCAACATCTCGCAGCACATTCTGGCTAGTTGCCAGTCCCTTTAACATCAAGCAATTCACCACAGATTTTGGAGACGTGCTTCTCGAAAATGGTGCTAAGCGCAGGATATTTGCTACATGAGTATTACTTCATCACTGCTCAACTTCAATTCCGCAATTGGGACATACAACCTCTAAAGTGATAAATTATAAGTAAATTATTAATAATATGTTAATTAGCTCAAATTACTTTGCAATTTAATTAATGCAGAAAGTTGAGCTAGTTGGTGTTCATGCAGTTGCTGTGACATTACTAGCATGAACAAGAATAACAGAAAAAGAGGTGTGACAGGCCAGGCCCTGTGTCACTTCGCAAAGTCTTGTGCCTCCTTCAAGTAATCCACCTGATGTGACAGAATTGTGATGTCCACAGGAGATCTTTAAGAAATCTGCTTCGATTAAATGAGCACCGGCACAAAAACTCTGTCTTGGTTATTTTGCTCTGTTAGACAGTCACAAGCTCTAATCATGGTGTGAAACCTCAATTCCTAAAATGTGTAGCAAGCCATAAATTATAATATCTTAATATGACAAAGTAAAAAAGCATGGCAAATTTTACAGCGTAGGGTTTGTTTACAAAGGCTCCCTATATACGTAATGAAAACTTGGGAGGCTTGTAGGGGAAATCATGTGGTATCACTGACATGAAGATCAGTGCAGTAGACAAAAATGCATCATGATAGTCTTATGCAAGCTTTAGACGAGGGGATAAATAGGATTAGGAAAGCTGAGAAGGATGAAGGATGAAGGGTGCTGTGCACTCCTGCAGTAGCAACAGCAGGGGACAAAGGTCATGTTGAATGAAAGAAGCGCAGGGTGAAAGAGGAAAGAATGGTTTATCCGGCATGCATCCAGTTTTCGGCGTAACAGTCATTGTGTGGTTTGTGACCATTGCACCAAATTGACTGGTGCATCCATCAGTGGTTTGTGATACCATGTGACTTCTACCTCCCGATTTTCGTGACATGTACGAGTGCCCTTGTAAATCAAGCCTATGCCAAGAAGGTGTGCTCGGTTTGGCATGCGCTTTGATGTGCTAGTAAAAAAGGATATTGTTGGCTGTTTTCTGTGCATTCAAGGAATTCTGGCACAACAATGTAGTTACGAGGTCGGCAGCTATTTAATAGAGCAACAAAAAAGGGATACAAGCTTTCTGTGTCAGTGCTCCTTTAATATAGAGAACCCAGTACGTCGACGGCAACAAACACCAGGAGACGCTTCTCCCGCAAGAGCACGCCGTGCCTGCTTTATGCCTCTGCACTCCAAAGACTATAGTTTCTTAGAGGTCACAGTCGCTTAAACAGGAGATGCCCCAGTGGAGCGACAGCAATGAACATGTTGCGGTGCATGCATCACACACACATGCACAAACTGCAAAGACTGTCAAACGTTGGAAAAAAAAAAAAGCTTGCAACATAACATATACATTGAATTCATAGAACACTGCAAAGGGATTAGAAGGGGGGCCATCTTGCCTCGTATAGCATCCAGAGAACCTCCTCGTGCACAGCTTGGAAGGTGCATCCCGAAAGGTGGAGCAAGACCTTTTTTTGATATTGTTCGTACCTAATGACCACCATTCCAAACCCAGGGTTCACAAAGGCAGCACTTTAGCAACTGGCCTAGACATAAACAGTAAGGAGGAGGAGGGAAATTCAGACAAGGTGAGCCCTGGTGCGTTGCATTTGATGAGACCTTACAGTTGGTTTTATGACATGTAACACTACAGAGCACTAACGTCCAGCAGATTATGCAGTTAATGCATTACTAGCCTCTTCCGATAAAAAGAAACAACAGTGCCCACCAAGGTGCTCTGTGAAGTTAGTCATGGAACAAGAAAAATGCCCTGGCACTTGGGCATGCATTGCACCATGATTGCATACACCATGACAAACAGCACCTGTCAATTAAGTTGTATGCTCAGGTCAGAAATGATTGCTCACTTTTCCTGGCATGCTGTGTTCAGCAATCTCCTGCGAGCAGTGTGTTGTATGTCATCATCATCAGCCTGGTTACGCCCACTGCGGGGCAAAGGCCTCTCCCATACTTCTCCAACTACCCCGGTCATATACTAATTGTGGCCATGTTGTCCCTGCAAACTTCTTAATCTCATCCGCCCACCTAACTTTCTGCCACCCTCTGCTACGCTTCCCTTCTCTTGGAATCCAGTCCGTAACCCTTAATGACCATCGGTTATGTTCCCTCCTCATTACATGTCCTGCCCATGCCCCATTTCTTTTTCATGATTTCAACTAAGATATCATTAACTCATGTTTGTTCCCTCACCCAATCTGCTCTTTTCTTATCCCTTAACGCTACACCTATCATTCTTCTTTCCATAGCTTGTTGCGTCGTCCTAGCGTTGTATGTACTACTACACATACTGTGCTGCCACATTTCTCAGGAGAAGACCAGGCCAATATTTTTTACTGCAACACACCACTGCACAATGTCCCTGCAGATCAGCTTAGCTCCAACACATGCCATTGAGACGTGAACCCAGAGGAGCCCCTTTTATTGCATTTTGTTCATGAGTGTGAAAGCCATAAGAGTGAAAGCAGAAGAGGAAAAAACACCCAGGTGCAATGCATTATTCCCCATATTCGCTGATGCACCTTGACTCCAGCCTCAACTCCACTGAGTTGAGGGCAGCACTGAACAATTCCTGCCTTCAGGAACTGCTCATAAGACACCCTTCAGCATCTACCCAAAGGGTAGATGCTGAAAGTGACCAAATACGAAAATATAGCTCAGGATTCGGTGCAGAATACTATTGAAGTGCATAGCCTACTTGAGGTGAGAGGTGGTGCTGCCCTACACTAAGGGGAGTGGATAAGGTTGGACTTGAGGCACATGTGTAAATAATCCCTTGCCAGACAGACGTTGAACTAAAGATGAAATATGAAGACTACATAATGAGAGAAGCATGCTGGACATGCGGCTTCACACTGCAGTGCCGTACAAGAGAAACAGGTGCAGGCTTTTTCACAATGAGAGAGTATAAGAAATTGCATACGCAAGTGTCTATGCAAACCCAAAGCTCCACGCCCTGTTTTCATTCTTTTGCTTTCTTTTGTATGCCCAGAGGTTAGCATTTCCTAACTTTGGGTGTGAAAACCTAGAACTCCCTAATAGTAAGTCATACCAAGAGCAAACAACACTTCCAAGTGCTTTAATTCATTAGGCTGTTCGTGTTCTTTTTTCCCGTGTTTTTGAAAAAATTCCCGTTTATAAGTAGAGTGTACG
Source organism: Dermacentor andersoni (assembly GCF_023375885.2). Taxonomy (NCBI): domain Eukaryota; kingdom Metazoa; phylum Arthropoda; class Arachnida; order Ixodida; family Ixodidae; genus Dermacentor; species Dermacentor andersoni. The sequence goes on from NC_092814.1 coordinate 287,412,740, forward strand.
TCCACATTCTCATCAAAGGGCACTTAAATATTCATACAATCACGCTAGCACTTTACGAAATTCACATGTGAGTACTTTTTGCTGAGCTCATCAGCCTCAAATGCTGTTTGTGGCCTTTTAGCATCATACCAATGCATTGCCTGTTTTTGCCTGCACATGTTTTCTTAAACAGGCACAACGGAACTGGCACACTACTACAATTTTATGTGATATGCATTTCACTCAGCAGTAGCCATGGTCTTAATCAGGTATGTTTTCCATGACTGCAAACATCACATTCCAGTTTCACATGCCCTGAGCACGGCAGCTGCAATTTTCGCCTTTGCAAGCACCTAGCAGAGGACTAAATTATTCTTGGCATCATTTTGCTCTGGTGAAAAGAGAGTGAAACAACTTAGAAACTGTTTTTTGCAAGAGTTTTTTGTGTAATGAATGTTTTACTTTATCAAAACAAAAATTAAGTAGGCAGGCTACAACGAAGTGTCCAACAATGGCCGTTGCCATTCGTTCCCCTTTCTCGCCACAAGTGCACTTTCACAGTGAAGTTCAGCACTGCAAACATCGAAAAATCACAAATGCAGGGTCCATTTGCTGCAACTGCGAATTTGCAAGTGTGAAAACGACAGCAAATTTGCACCATGTGAAACAGGCTAAACATCAAACCATGTTTCATTATAAGGTCACTTCACTGCCTCTTACTTCATGAAAATATATGGGAAGCAATCTAATTGGAAATGATGGCTACCCATATTGGCACACAACTTTTGACCACCTTTACGATTATAACAGGATAAGCATGCCTCACAGTTAATGAATAAGCACTACTAAGACTAAAAAAGTCTTGCATGCTGACTGCCATTCATAACAGGAGCCGACATAGGGAGAGATGTCACAAGACACCTGTACCCAAAGGGGAGATGGCAAAGACCTTGGTGAATAATACTGCATCAACTGTTGTCTGCTGCTTGCCATCAATATTACCCAAATAAATGCCCATTCTCCAAGTGCAGTAATGGGAAAACACCAGGTGCTGCATGCATAGATAGCCTGTCAATAGCACTCACTGAAAGTGCACGCCTATTTCTGCAGAATGCAGCAAACATCACCCGGCATATTTTTTCATGTAACCAGTTGAAGGTCAGCACTCATCTCTACGCATTTTCACATCTTGATGTAACCAACATATTTTTTTTGGGGGGGGTCAACACTAAGAACCCACACCAACACCAACCCAGTTTTGAATGGTGCCGTATCAGCAGGAGAAAACTGTTGATAAGGCAAACAACAAGGGGCAGGAGCTGCACCAACGAAGAGGAAAATGGCTCGGGGAGCCTGTCAACCTCTTCGCTGGTACAGCTCCAGCCAATCAGCAGCAATTGAAATGGACAGTCCACTAGGTAGACACCTACAGAATACCCTCCCCACGATTCTTACCGCATTAACAAGGCAAGAAAATGTTACAAGAACCACTGTACCCTAAAGCTACTAAAGCTATCATAAGGAATATGCCCGCGCATAGGAAGCTGCAGTCAATTTCAGGCATGCAGGCACACTAGTGAGCCTTTCGGCATAAAATAAAATGCGCAGTCGATTATTAGCAACACAAAAGCGTGATCGAACTCGATAATACACGAACGTGAACAGCAATGAAATTAAAAAGGCGGTGGCCAAGGTTGATTAAAAACACGAGGCGAATTCCAATTCGCGAACAATCACTTGATTCCGGAAAACCGAACAAACCACGTCATTTATTTTACCTGAACTAGATCCTTCTCAATTCGATGTTCGCCTTTTTTTTTTTCCCTCCACGATAATTATTCGCGTACGTGTTCCAAGTTTCCTTCGACCGGGCCTTTCTCGAACGCTGCTGATAGCACTAACTGCCGATACTATCTGACATGACTCGGCTTTTTGCGCAGCACACCGCCAATGGACAAATTTTTTGAGACGACTGAAAAACGTACTGCGAGCAAACAAGACGCAAACTACAAGGTCGCTCCTCAATGAAAAGGAACGAGCAACTCACAGGCCTCTGGAGACTCGGGAATCCCACCATTTCATGTCGTCTTCCACGATCAAAAGCGCGAGGCAGCGCGTTAACCAGTGCACGCACACGCGCGTGCACCGGTGACGCGTGTCTTTTATGTCAAAGACATTCATTTCAAGCTGATGATGAGCGCGCTCGACCAACGAGGAGTTTCGCTTTTGAAGGGTGGCCAAGGCGACCAAGAACAATCGGCCCAGGCACTTAGCTGCGACACACCACTTTTCCATCGGTGATGATGAAAACAGTGCACATGCCGGCACCCGGCCGTGCCGCACTGTCATGTCACCTCAAGTTTAATTTCGCCGGAGGTGCTTGCGCATTTGTTGAGGCGACTGCGGCGATGACTGCGGCGTTGTACATATTGAACGCGATGACCAGCTGATTGAGCCATGAATTTCAACCCCTGTATAAAACTCTACGTTTGTCTTCGAACTTTTTCTAGAGTACGGCATGCGACTGCAACAACGTTAGGGGGCGTGGGCACGCCAATGCATTTCTTCGAGTATCTCCGATATCAACTGCGTAAGCATCATGCGGCATTCTACAGTCAAAGGATTTGCCTGCAAACGTCGGCGTAAGCAGACGACCATAACTATGTTCCGCGGGCGCCACTTCGCAAAAAGCATTGCTCTTCGACTGCTCCTCTACAGTGTTATGAAATATACAACCCTTAATAAATACACAGCTTTAGTGGATTTCTCGCTGACCTGAGGTGATATCCACTCATTTTCACTGCTCACAAACCGCCTCTCATCGTTCCACGTTCCGCTCACATTTCCAAGCAACGCGCGCAAATGGAGATCACTGTTGCCGGCATGCGTACTTTGCAGAATGGTTTTCAACGTTAAAATCGGTGCCTCCAAATGCGGCTATTTCATTTTTGCTTTCTAAGCAATTATTAACGTTTTGGTGCATTAGCAGCGTTCATTTCCCTCAGCCAAGGCTTTCCGGAAACGTTCCCCGTTCGTTCTCCCTACAAGACGGATAACCTCATTCCGCGTGACTCTAGGGGAAAAGTGGCACACGTGACTCCCTAACAAGTTGCGAAAAAAGCCTCCTCGCTCCGCCTGACCCCCTAGACCCTCTCAGACTTCTTCAAAACAGGGAACGCTGCTGGTTCGCGACGCCGGCGTGGCTTCGAAGGTCACTTTCCGTCCCTGACACGCAAAATGTGGCTACAGATGTCTCTCTCTCTCTCTCTCTCACACACACACACACCAAACAATGATTAATAATAAAACTTATAATATCGCGTTAAGGAGTGTCAAAGCAAAGTTTTCTTCCTCCCCACCTCTCCGCGATGACGGAGTAGCGTGGAGAAATCTGACTAGCTGCGCGTGTCGCGTACGAAAGCCGCTATCACTTTTTCCGTCCGACAAGAACAGTCGCAGGAATTTCCGTCAAGGCGATCCCATTCTTCTAAAAGAAACAGGCAGTGAAAATCATTTTCATTTCGTTGCTGTCAAGGCCATGAACGAAGGCGAACTTTTGCGTTCATCGTAGAACAGACAAGAAAGCATGTAAGCACGGTGAAAGGCGTTCTATGGTGAAGACGGGAACTGCAACAAACACTAGAATGGTATTGGTGATCATTGCAGAACGTCAGGCGCAAATACAAATTATTAACTTAGAAGTTTTTCTATGAATGAATAATGGATGAATAATTTTATTCACAATGTATCCACAGATTTAATTATTACTACTTCTGCAAAAAACAGGCAACCTTGCACAGTGTGCAAACGCTAAAGCTAGGCAACAATGAAATTTTATTGCTGCCTTTACACAATGCACACAAACTGTTTATTAAAACACTTAGCGTAAAGTAAAACAATGTTTACGCGAACGTTATAACACAATTTCAGTACTTTTTGTATATGCAAAAATCTGGCAACATATGTAGATACATAAAAGTCTGGCCACTAAACATAAATTTTCCTGTTAGCACAAGTGCAGTGGTCCTATTCTGGATGCGATGCATGTCGCGCACGTGCGGCGGCGCCAGCAGCAAATCCAATGTAGTATTTCGCTGGTTCAATAATAAGATAGAAAACTGCGGCTTTCATTTATGATGTAAGTGGCGTATTCCACACCCGCGTAAATCAGATTTGCACGGACCAGACACTACAGTCGGCATTGATAATTAGGCAGTAACGCTAACGATCCATATTTCGACTTCTTTTCGCTCGAAAAATGTCCCGGGTAACGTACCAGGGACATTTTTCGAGCGAAAAAGGTCGTCGGGTACGCTCTACTCGTCGTGGAAAGAAAATCGCGCCTACTTAACTGTACTTAGCTGCACTCTAAAGTTCCGAAACGTACAAAGAACTTGCATACGACGGCCTCAGCTACATATGAATTATAAATCACTGTTTAAATAAGGGAAAGCGTAAGCAGGAGTGCCTGCAGTCGCAACGTCAAGGATACCTTCTTCAAAAAGAAATCAACTGCGTGCATTTTCGGATTGCAGTGTGTGCGTGAATGTGTGTTTAATGTGATCCGATTCCTCCATATACATGCAATCATTTGAGACAAATGAGCTACGCCCTGTAGCAAGGTTCTTTGGATCTTTTGTTGTTACATACGTACACCCAAATAAACTCGGCTAACAGGTTTATATCTGTGCACAAAATTTAAAAAAATTACAAAAATTCCACTTCGCGCCCGAGCAGCACGGTTCATCTCCGCGATTTTTCATTTCCTTTTACTGACACGTACCAGGATGGACACAACGGCGCGCATGATCTCTACGCACACAGGCTATGTCGTCGCTGTTACTAACGTGCTGGCAAGTTCGGTTATCACCCCGCCCATTTGCAAAGTTTTACAAGGAAACCGTGGTTCCATGTGTGAAAGAGACGGTAGCGCCGCCACGCGGGAAGCACCGCCGGAGCCATCGCAATGTATGGCACCGATTGAGGAGTCTGTCCACTAATCCATATCAGGTCACCTTGGCAAGTACATAAGCAAAAATGATAATTGGTGAACAATTTTCACGCAAAAGAACTGTTTATTCAAGCGTTGACAAAAATACTAAATAATCTGATTAAAATAAATAAAATAACACAAAGAAGCTTACTTTATGGTTTAAAAATCTGGCCACCACTATTCAACTTTAAAAATCTGGCCACAAGTGTAGATGGCTATTTCATTTACAAGTTTAGAAACTAACGTTCAAATTACGCACTTTAGTTTGACATAGTTTTGTGTTGAGAAAATTTCACTATTTAAAAAAATTGAATATTGTGGTCATTAACAGTAAAAACCCTAGTTATTCACAAAATGATGGCCACAATGCAAGGGTGTCACAAAAGTCTAGCAACATAACAATATCGCAATAGTGTGTTGTTGCTATTAACTTACCAGTATAATTAATTTTAATACTACACACAAACTAAAGGTGTTAGTCTTAACATTACTAACCACAAACATTAATACAAAATGTTGTTGCGCCGAAAGCCAGGTCCTTCCTAGATGTCGCGTCGAAAAGTTCTACTTCTCCGTGGTCCTTTAAAAACAAATATTACAACTTTTTCTTGTTTATTATGCACCACTGGGCTAGCAAAATTGCGCAAATTATGTCTCCTACGCAGTGACACATTATTACAAAAACTGGAATACTTTTTCATCAGCGGCACATTTGTCATCATCAGCGACTGCCTGCTGAGATTTGGCAGCAGACGAAACCGCAGACAAGACCGGTCGTCGAAGTCCACACTACCGACTACTACTCCCTCCGCGCTCCCCGACGGTTTGTAGAACACATGTTTCACAATATGCAAGAAAAAAGAAAAGACACTGATGATGCACTCCATTACTACATGTCCCCAATGGTTAGATTTTGGGTAAATCACTTATTTGAAGGGTTCGTGCTGTAGCTGCGTTTCGATACATGATCGACTGGCCAGCATCACTGGACAGCCAGAATGGAAAACAGCGCGTAAGTTTCATACCAAGATTGACTATGGCACATGTTGCGACTGCGAAACGGGAAACTAGCCACCGAATATGCATGGTAATTTTATTGAGAATCCTAAGAGAAGCATATGTTAGCGTTACCCGCCGGCTCGGTTGTCCTGAGTGGCCGTGGCACATAGTGGGGGATTGGCCATGAATCGGGTGGTTAAATTAGGTGCATAAAAATAATAATCATAACAAGGGAATTAACAATCTGAGCATTGGAGTCTAAAAGTAAACGTTTCGCCCGCTGGTACAAAGAAAAAAGAAAGGACGTTTTCGTGCACTTTGTGCACAGCCGCTAGATTGAGACCATCGTACATCAATGAAACGATCCGGCTCATTTCTGGGAATGGCACCGGCCTCTCGGTATTCTGAAAAGTTCGCGAGTGTGCACACTTTTTTTCCAGTGAATTTGGTATGCGAACAGCCCCTGGCAAGATCCGGCCTCGGCGGCCCCTGCCGACGGACCACTCTGCTTCCAGCGTTGATCCCCACCGCCGCCCGTCGGGTGCCCCGGAGATCCGCCTGCTGTATTATAATCTCGGGTGCTGTTTGGAGGCCTCCGTTTGCCAGCTACATGTGCCTTCAACCTCGCCTTTCGTTCTTCGCAGCCTAGGCATGCAGGCTGAAATGGTTATATGTAGACGATGCATAACAGTGACCTTTCTGCAGATGTCGTAAAGGAACTTTTGCTCCCGACTGTACATCCGGACGTACACTTTGGACCAGTTTGATATGCAACACCTAACCTGTGTTCAAACAGCGTTTTCTGCAAACATGTAAGCCAGAAGCTCACTCATTGCTATTTGTTATAATATAGTTCTCGCGTTGGGAAGAAGCCTCAAGTTTGGCGCACCGTGTACGTTGCCAGAAATTGCATGATGCCAAATCTTATCACGTGATCTAGGAGGATTGCTTAGTCTCCCCCCCCCCCCTCAACACACGGTGCTCCTTAGTCGTTTCTTACCAGTAGCGAAAAAAAGAAAGTTTTCAGAGTCTTCGAGAAGCTTTTTGGTCGAAAAGTTCGTTTCCAACGCTGTGAGAGTGCAGGGTGACAGAAAAGGAATCTTCACGTGTGCGCAGGCGGAAGGGGGCAATATGCTTTGGACAGTTGAAACACGACAGGGCACCCCAAGTCAGTTGACGCTATCGGCCGCGCGTACGTAAAGCCTCTTGATCAACGCGCCTTCGGTCGAAATACGTCATGGAGGGGCGTTATGCAGGCTACGCAATAAGAGAGCGCCGAAGAATCCAACAGAAACCAGAAGAGGGTTGTAGCGCCGAAAAAGACAACACATAGCAAGCGAGACTGGACAGGCGCACCGGACAGGCGCTATGTGTTGTCTTTTTCGGCGCTACAACCCTCTTCTGGAAACATGCGCCAACTAGCCCCTCGACAAGTATTACTCAATCCAACAGAAGTTTGTATTTTTTTTATGTGTAAAAAAAAAGTAAACATGTTTCGCTTAGCTTCTTTTATGTTCTCTGCTATGCTGCCTGGATGTCAACACCAAGGTAAGTGTCGTTGCCTACGATGCGTCATCAAGGAAGCATAAAATTGCATAATTTAATTACCGGTCCTGACCTAATCTTCTTCCTTTGGGAAATTTTCTGTTAAAAAACGAGAAACCACAGCGCGTGACGTCGTCTGTGATGAGATACATGTGATCAAGCAAGTATTACCCATCTATTTGCAAAAAAGTGAACACGAGGCTGATCCCGAAAAGAACGTTATGTAATTGCTACTGCGAAGTATCAACGAAAGCCAGCTATGTCACTGAGACTGAAGTATGAAAGACGTGCGCAGATAAGGGTGCCGCATAGCACACTAAGTGGTCAAGAAGAACCACTAAACGCAGAAGGTTCGGCCCAATAAATCGCGGTGCCACGCCGACTGGCTTGCACCGGCCATGTTGCGTGACTTGATTTTCTCCGCTGTGCTCATTCGCTCGGTTTCGAAGGACAACGCCGACTTAAGAGCTGCGCTCTAAAACTTAACGTATGTACTACGTCCACAAGCAAGACGACGACGGAACGAGGCAGGACGAGGGTGGTCCACGTCCATGTCCCGTCGTCGTCTGTGCACGCTGTGCTTTTCGTTGGTTTTTCACATTCAATCAAGGTCCAACTGGTCCAGGTTTCGACTATTGTATCGTCATTGCCGTCGACAATTTAGGTCATCGGTTGTTGGCGGCGCCTGCCGTCTCGTATCATTGTCGATTATCTTGCTGTCTCTTGGCCATACTAGCTTTTAGCGCTCTGAATTCAGCGCGCGAACTCGGCAGCTTCCACGCTTGTCAGCTCGTGCGCAACGAGTTGCTCTTATCTGAGGACAAGCGGATACATCGCACACGCCAAAAGCATGGCCTCCGAGATGACGTCGCAGCGCCATCTCAGAGGCCTTGCAAAGCTGTTGTGCATGACACGTATATTGTTATCAAGTTGAAGAGCACTTAATAAAAACAGAATGCTTGCATATCGCCTTCCTGACCTGTTTTAAGCCCAGACCCCATGAGATAGATTTTGTTCACGACGGCGACAAGCGATGGCTTCGAGCGACAAAACGGGCCAAGATGTAGTAACCCCCACATGTATTGCTCCCCTCGTTTTGACGTCGTATGAACATGTCATTGCACCACCCTAGACGCCCTGTGTATTCTAATACAGTATAACTCTATACTACAGTCAGGCGCATTGCCAGGATTTCTTTTCGGGGGGGGGAGGGGGGGGAGGTACTAAGGTTCCATTATTCTCAAGTTTCCCATGCTGGGTTCATAATACAACTATTACCTTGAGCAAGCCCTTGGTTTTCCTTAAGGCGTGTGCTATCGTGTACTTGTCTAGGGCGGGCATTCGAAGGATATGCGCCTTTGTTCATAGGCGACGTGCCAAGCATGAAAAGGAGCAGGGCGCCGGCCGGAAAAAATTTCCAGGGGGGGGGGGGGAGGGAAGCCCGGTCAGCGCCTCCCCTCTTCCCTGGCTATGCCACTAACTACAGTGTGCTACAATATATTCTAGAACACGCTACACCACCCAAGACTGAGCCGTCGTCCAGAGCGCTCAGTGCGGCGCTGCAAGCTTGAATTGGTCGGTTTTGTCTCAAACTTTCTCATCCGCTTCACTTCGAGTTGCCAGGTTCCGATGGTTGATCAAAAGAATGATTAAAAAAATTTTTTTTTCATGTTACCGTTGGATAACAAGCGCAGCATATCAGCAGTACGACGAGGGAAGCGTGTTTAGAACGGGCCACGCTATTTCGGCAGATTTAAACCGTAGAGACCGTGCTTAGAAACATCTACACGCAGGATTTAAATCGCGCTGACGAAATCAACCTAGATGGTATCATTGCTGACGTCATTAGAAGGTTCACTGCTCTTTCCAAGGAGCTGACATTCACTTTCGAAAAGCCACGAGCAACGAAAATTCAATTCTTAGACTTGCAACTTGATTTCACGACTCAGCATGCATGTTACATGTATAACCCCAGAACGAAAAGGTCTTGCTTTTGACAGTGTTCGCTCTAATTACTTAAGGGGGGGGGGGGGGGGGGTAGCTACAACGAGTCTTCAAGCCGCGCTCGTTAGGTCATGTCCCCATAAAATAGATGTTAGCTTTAAAAACCAGACCATGCGTCTAAATAATGCTGGTTACCCTTCGGCCTGTATCACAAAAGTTGGTGAAAAAAAGCCGTTTGCAAAAAGTGAAAGGAAACAAGAAATTGCCGCAAACCCCGTTGGAACGTAAGAAAACTCACTTGATCCCGTACCTTCACCGCATCTACTAAAAAAGGTTGCGGGCAGATATAACGTAAACGTGCTGTTTTCTGCCCCGTGTAAAGTGGCTAAATTATGCCCTTTGTTGATAAAGAAAGAAGCACGTGTGAGCTGCTATAAGATGCATGTAAAGCATTTCTCCGATTGCACACGTAACGTGGTTTGTGAGATTCCACTGATTTGCGGCCTTTCTTATAACGTCAACGATAAGCCAGTGCTGGAAACAAAGGATTCTGAAGCGATCCACAGATAAAACAGATTATAGAGGCTTACTATGGAGGCACAACTAAAGCGAAGGGGAAAAAAATGCATCAATACACCATCACTGTCACTGCTTGATAAGGAGGTAAAATTTTTATATGGTTTCCTTTAGCCTATGTAGCGTTGCAATACCGCAGACATTGTATGACTTAAGTTTTCTAAGAATTTTCGTTAAGAGCATAAATATTGCTCTGACGCTCAAATGAACAGTTGGAAGTCAGCGCTCTGTGTTTCTTCGTGCTCCTCGTCCTTCGTCTCGTTTTCTTCGCGCTGGTCAAAGTTTGCTTCGAGCATTTGGAATTGTGATACGCATTTAAGTAATCCGATGACTGCGGATAATTTTGTCAGTTTGTAGGCGATTTCCAGAAAATTAGATAAAACTGCATCAAAGGTTTCGGTGAGAAGCGCATATGCGAAACAACGTCCTTAATCCAGTTGCCAATATCTCCGATCGCGCTCAGATCTTGCATGAAGATTCTGCAGTTTATTTTTCAGTAAAGCGTTTGGCCCTTGCACTTCCCGGTCTATCTGGTAGTAAAGAAAAACCCCTGTCCTTGCTTTGAAAATCCTGACTATAAAAAAAAATCGAGCCACAGTTCGACATCTCCCGAAACACCTGCTGCTGTGTTACCTGTTTGTCGGGAAGAAAAACGACACGGGGCAGCGGCTTGCTGCTTCGTGTATACCACAGTGTGGTGTACACACAGACTTTCGACAGTCCTATTGGCTAGCTGGTCTAGCTTCAAGTCCAGGGCTCACATCCAAGATATTGATAGCTGTTTTGTTTTCTGTCTCGCCTTCGTCAAGCTACATTTTTTAAAAGTCAAAATGTTCTTCCATATTGATACGATGTGCGCGCAAGCGTCCTTGCGCAGCTGTACGGTTTACCTTGCGGAGGCAGCCAACATAAGAAAAAGACGGGGAAAAAATTTAAATAAATCGGAGCCTTCCGGGTGGATGAAACCACCTGTATGTGTCTTGTGTGTTCGTAATTAATTAGCAGTGATTAACTAAATATTTAATAATTAGTTTTACGCCCACACTGTAGTGCAAAGTTTGTCAAGCACATCTGAAAACCACTTTCAGTTGTCTGCGACGCGTTACCGTTTGCTTCAAAGTAAGGCCACGAGATAGTACAATGGCGCTGGGCGCATGGTGACATTGCGCGCGCTCTTTTTTAGGCGCCACGGAGCCAAGAAAGAGCTCAACGCTTGGCACTCTCTTGAGCCATGCACTATTCAGGAGCGTTCTATAAAAGTTGCCATTCAGGGTATTTGGCGAACACAGGGTGCTACAAAGGCCAGTTTCAATTTTTGCGTTTGCAAAAGAGGTGCATAAGATAGTTTCTTGGACGTTCGGCGAGATTCAAGAAAGGGAAACTGGCAAAACGCCAGAGAACAGTCAACACATACTCGCTACGTGCGCTCAGAGCGGAAGGAAAGCGATTAAATCCAAAGACGTGGTCACGGCCAGCAAGCTGGTAGGGTCGCTAGCAGATTCGGCACGCCTGACTGGCTTCGTGTATGTATCGAATTAGTGCCACAGAAGGACGCCAGTTTTATCACGAAGGCAAACCAGACATTGTGCGGCCCGATACCATATACGCAAAACGTGAAGCCCGTCGGATTACAGTTGTATTTGTCTAACCATACAAACATCGTTAAATCGTCACAACCAGCGCGCGGAAAGTCCTTCTGTTAATTACCGCTACTTTGTCAAAGTTCGAAGAAATGTGCTTTCGAAAAAGGGGGCAAGTGACAGGAGGATATATCTTCATGCATCTCTCCTCAAGGCACTGCTGAAAAGTTCGCAAGGTCCATGGTATATAGTGTAGACTGCATTAATTATATTGTCGGTATGAGAAAACATAAAATGCATAATTTGTGCACCGGTTAATCAAAAATCGGCTAAAAAAATTCATTCAACCTTGCACGGTCACAGGATACAGTCCACCTCTCACTACAGTTTAAAATTAGATAAAACATGCAGCTGACTCCAAGCCCTCCCTATACAGCACCAAGGGCGCAAATGAAAGGAGGTCAAAATAAACGTTCATTGCGGTAAACAGCGCAACAGACGAGCAGCAATGGATCACACAGGACAGCGCTCGTCCTAAACAATCCTCTCTTCGAGCAGCTTTATCAGTAGAACTTTCCACCCAATTCTCAGTTCTTCCGCTAAACGAACGGCTCAAAAAGGCAAGGAAGCTTGGAGCCGTGGCGTCACACTAATGGGCTGACACACTGCCATACCCACGGCCTACAATTCAAATGGTGCAGCGCTGGTAACCGAGTATAGATCTTCACAGGTATCTATTTTCGTTGAAGCGTACCTAGCATTGGAAACATTAGGCCACTAGCACGACGTCGCGGTAGCGATCGAGCTTCTGGTGCTGTGTTTACACGAACCCGATAAAGTCGGGTCGAGCCGAGCGAGCGTCGTGGCAAGTTTTGTCAACCTGCCTGCAAGGAGTGTTGTCTAGCCCAGCCTTGGCAAGATACATGTAACGCGGTGGGGGGTCAGCTCGACGTTTAACCCGACCTGCTCGTGTCTAGTTCGTGTAAACGAAACGGTTATCTAGCAAAACCCAACGCAGTCAGTGTACACAGTGACTTATACACACAGTGCATATACAGACGTCACCTGGTGGTGCGGAGTCTGCTTGCAAACCGCAGCGGTCCGCTCATGTTCGAGCAGTTTTATTTTTCTAGCCGCGTGCAGTTGGTTTTTTATCTTTACCCTACGGCAGCTGATAGTCGGTGAAAATGTCGTAGACTGCGTAGACTATACTGATCTACTGTGAAAGTAGTGCTCGCCGTTACGGTGTGGTGATATCCTCGTGTCTGAAAATCAACAGCTCGCGTCACTGCATTAAAGCGAACGAGATAACAGGCAACCAACTAACGATGAAACCTCCGAAAGCGACTTGCGCTCTTTAAACGCGTTTACAATCGACATTCACCGGTACAGAAGCCGCCCAAAGCAGTCTGTTTACCGCAGGTAAAAAAAAATATATAATAATATAAGCGGCAATTAGACGAAGAATGACTAAAGCGTCTACGCCGCATCGGGTGCGCACAAATGCAGAGCGCGTGGTGCTGCGATGAGGCGGCGCCGATTTTCGCCCGACATAGTGCAATAAGCAAAACTTGCATTTCTGATGTAATCACTGTATGCCAGCTAGCGGTACCGGTTAATTGTTGTTCAAAAGACGGCAGTGCCTAATTGAGACACGTTCGAAAAAAATAATGCAAGAACGAACAAAAGAGGGGTCGTAGCGGTGGAAACAGTTCCAAACTGCGCGGAACAACATGACCGCGGAACTGATCAGTATCTTCGCTCTAGAGTGCGTGCGTTAAATCGAAAACAAACGTAGACTTTATAACGAAACTCACCTTATACTGAAGAGTCTCGTACATTCTTGTGTAGGAAACAACCGACACAATGTCCGCTTGTCATTCGAAGCTCCTGGCGGCGCAATTAACCGACGTGAGGTGAAGCAGCGTCGCAGCAGACTATAGAGTTTACGCTCTTTTGTTTCAGCTTGGCGTAATCCGACGACGATGTCGCACTCAACCGCCGCAGAGCACTGTAGGGGTAGCAGTGCGGCACTGGGAACATGGGAGTCCCGTGTACTGAGAACACGATGACTCTAATGTTGGCGGAGACGGGCACTGCTCCCCCTTCGTCTTGGGTGTGATTACCCAGGGAACATACTCTGGCGGTCAGCACAGTGGTAAGCATGCACTTCCATCTGCTATCCGATGGCTGTGCTTGGTTCCCGCATGATGAAGGCGAATGCGCTTCGTAAACTACGCTCTATACCCATCCTCATACGCTGCAGCTGCCCGCCAAGGGCAACAAGTGAACGTGGCAACAACCACACTCACGTTGGGCACCGTGTCAACAACACTGACTTGAAGTACCTTCGATAAAACTTTAGCGTTGTACCATCCTGGCGGGAGGAGTGACACTGGCTCTTGGTGAAGACCACCTGTGGTTAACGTATCGCGTTCCGATTTACAATCCGCGCCGCAAACTGTCATAAGCTGCAGGTGCAACAGTTCTCTGAGTTGGCGCGCCAGGGTTCACGAATCGCAATGCCACAACGGAGTAAAGCATCGTATTGGGCGTTTTATAGGTTTTATCGCAACTGTGCACATAAGAAAGAAAAAAAAAGATGGAATGCTTTATTACGGACGCAGCATGAATTACGGGGGAAATACAACGAAATAACACTGTTGATATTGCCAGCCGTTCATACGCGCCTGCTCGTGCCGCGCGATAAATGTTGGCGCACAAGAAAGCTATCATCTTTCTGCTAGGCCCGATTACGTAAGTCCTAACCAGTCCTAACGATATTTATCGCTCTATTAAGTTGTGGCAGTTACCTTTCCTACAGACTATACAGCCTTGAACTAGTGAACAATTTATTCGGTCAATTTCGCACAACGGATATACAGCGTAATGGGCCAAATGGCGCACTAACGCACATCTGCAACTTGTAAACATGCCAAACTTACCCGCTGGAACGGAGTGACAGCAGCCGGCTTGAAGGCAGGAGCAAAGCGGTCCACAGATGAGGAAGCTCAAGTCTTGAGCCGTCATCACTAGGAACGTCACCACAGAACAATGCACCATGACAGACACACCGCCACAACACTGGAATGGCCACACTGCGCCGCGTCTGCGTTTCCACGTGGGGTGATGCACGAATTCACTACAGAAGGTGGCGCGATACGTTCGTCGTACGGTCACAGTTGACCCCATATCGAAGCTCGTCGTCGAACCCCCATGTCGAAAGCGTGCAGATGGTCGCAGAAAGCACGGCGGCGTCGCAACCAACACAAAATTCATGCGCCATAGTGCACTTGAAAACGAGAGACCCGGAGACACCGAACCGTCTGCCCCGCACGCACGGTTGCAATAATACAAAATGGCGAGTTTGAAAACATTCCGATAATTCCCCGTAGGGAATCACCGGAGTTGATTGATACATTGTATCGTCGCAAACTGCCACGATGCAGCATGTCTGTCTTTACATTGGTCTGCATGCATGTGTTCACGTCGTGATTGAGCAGTAAAAGCGTGATAAGGATAGACGGGCACTGCGGACACTGCCACAGAACACGACGCTGTTCGGGCGGCCAGCGCGAACAGCTAGGGACACCGGTCGACCCTCATAGGTAAAGCGCGGCGCCAACGGGGGCAACAAGGCGTTTGTCTGCAAAGCGTCGCTATCGGACGTCTTGTTCCCCCTAGCTGCTTCTCCCATTTCCCGTGCGCCCCTCACCAAGCCTCCCTAGCTGTCGGCGCGTGCCATGAATCGCGCAGCATCGCGTGCTTTTCATGGCACGATTATTTTAAAAATTCAATTCTTGGTTTTTACGTGCCAAAACCAATATCTGATTATGATGCACGCCGTAGTGGGAGGTTCCGGATTAACTCCGACCGCCTGGGGTTCTTTAACGTGCACCCACTGCATTGTACAAAGATGTTTTTTTTTTTTTTTTTTTCATACTGCCCTCATCGGAATGCGACCGGCATCGAACCCGCGACTTCGCTCAGTAGCGCAACGTAATAGCCGCTGCTACCGCAGCGACTCAAGGCGTGATCGACTTCGACAACGCGCGACGTGAGATCGCTGACTGTTGGCGAGCGCCGAAAAGTGGCATCTTGTGACTTTCGAGAGGGTATCAAAGCAGCTTTGTGATGTACGTGAATAGCACAGAGCAAGACGAGGATGATGCAACGATTTTTGTCTCTGTTATGGCACATGTCACGCGTCAGGGTTCAGTACCCCTGGCTTGTCTCGCAGCTGGGTTCAAGCGGTAGCCCTCGGTTCTATGCTAAGGACGTGTATTTGCCAAGATAATTATATGGACGGCAGTGATGTTACGTATTTTGTATCACTCTGGTAGAAGCAGTGATCAACGGTGGGCGAACAAGGGAACCCTTGACCTGGAGCCAACAATATGCCAAGGGGACTTACCTTTCTCAGGTCAACAACAAACGTCATTTTACACGAGATCCACGCGAGATACCACGCAGAAAGGTATATAAAGAAAGAAAAGAATAACTTCTCATCAAACGTCGCTACCGAAACAAAAGAGCAAAATTTAAAGAACTTGACGCATTCAAGACCACTTATTTCTCTTTTGTCATGTCTCCTTTAAGCACTGTTTTGTATTTGCACTGTTTTATTCTTGTATTCGTTCTGCGTTCACATTTCTGGTGTGAATTATACTTTGTCGCTGCCCTGCCGTTACAATTTCACTTGTTCGTTTCCCTTGTTTTCGTGTAAGCTACCTTGTGCCGTGCAGCCGTTCAGGTGTTATAGTATATGACTATCCCATATATGTCTAAATAAATAAAAAAAAATGACAGTCACTTTAGCATATGCTAGAGAGGATGAAAGCGAAATCCTGCCCGCTCACGAAATGTTCATGAGATTACTTGACATTTTCATTCTAATGCGTTTTTACTTCCTATTACTTTTCTCCCACCAAAGGTCGTGGGTTAGAGTGCCTTAACGAACTGTGCCGTTATGAACTTCGTCCTAATTAACACAAAAGTTCGGCTACCACCAATGGTAGTGGTTTCGAGTGTCTTGACTCTATCTTAATTAACCGCACCTTGATTAACCTAATTAGCACCAAAGGTAGTGAGTTCGTCTCTCGACGTTCAGAATGTCAATTGGAGCCCGACTTGGAGATATGGCCGGTTCGCCCATATCTCCAAGTGGGTTCGACTCCCACCAAAGATCGTGGGTACGAGTGCCTTAATTAACGATATATTAATAAATATGCCGTAATTAAATTTCCCTTAATTAACCCCATAGGTCGTGTGTTCGATTCGGTCGAATGCCTTAATTAACTTCTCCTTAATTAACACCAAAGGTCATGAGTTCGACTCTCGACGTTCGCGATGGCAATTGGAATCCAACTTGGAGATACGACCGGTTCGCTAATATCTCCAAGTGGGTTGGAATCCCACCATAGGTCGTGTGTTCAAGTTCATTAATTAACTATATATTAATTAACGATGTCGTAATTAATTTTGTCTTAACACAACAGGTGGTGATTACGATTCTTCGCCTCGGATTTACGCCTTATTATAAAGAAATTGGTGGCCTAATTCGCCCTAATTAACACTAAACGTCGTTGGTTCGACTCCCACCAAAGGTCATGGGTCTTAATTAAAATCGCCTAAATGAACACCGCAGGTAGTGGGTTCGTCTCTCACCAAAGGTCGAGGGTTCGACTCCCTATGAACTTCGGTGCCATAACGCCGGACATCGAATTTGCCGCCCCATGAGCCGTCTCGCCTTAATAATGTGATTTCATTGGCAGCGCCTACAGTATAGCTCAATCACGCATCCCCGCCCAAATGCGAGGATCACAAGCGGGTACGAAACAGTACGGTGACGGTAAGGGAACTATTCAAACAGACAAATAACACTCCGGAAACCTTACCAACTTTGCAGTGTGACGAAAGCTAAGCTGCGATATTGTAGCAATGCCTCTTCCCGATGCTAATGCATTACGAACGCGAAAAGCGCTGAAAGGCTTTTTCCATTGTCCGCCACTGATCGCCAAATGCGTGGCGCTGACTGAGCGGAAGCTTCGAGGAAAGCTTTAGTTGCGCAGTGGGGACGAGCCAATCTCCCTTCTCTAAAATACACAGCGGAATCTCGTTACTGATTGACCTGCACAAGCCCTAGCCTTCGCTACAATGCTCGGATTTGGAGGGGGAAGCTGCATGTGATGTAACTTCCAAGAAGTTGGTGTGAAAAAAAAACAAGAAAATAAAATCCGGCCGTCTTTAGTGATTCTGCTTCCTCTAACGCAACGATGAAGGCAACAGCAATTATTAATCCCCGACTACTCAATGACTGTTTGAGGAACAGTCTTAAGGAAAATGTCGGAGCTAGGTGGCCGAATTTTGAAGAGCACGCGCATCTGCTACTGGGCTGTTTGCATAGAGTTTCCTGCAATATACTAGAGGGAACTCTGGCGCTACAGTCGTTGACCTGCCATGGGAATGATGGGAAGTACATGGATTTGTCTGATCTTCGTACTTGTGGATTCAGACGTCCTTGTGGCTTTGTTTATTACGTTTTATCTGCCTTCATTGTCTTAAACTTCAGAGCAATAAATACATCTCTAAGTGCAGAAGACGCTGCGAACACGCACAATCGATACTAATGGCAACGGTTGACCCTGTCGAGGTGGCCAAATCCAAACGCGCCAAGCGTCTCAAGGCACTGGCATGCCCGCGATAAATGCATAGGCTTCTGTGCTAGGAGGTCCTGTGTTTAAGTCCTGCCGTCGGACAATTTTAGTAATGTTTATTTAATCATTTATTACGCAGTACATTGTTGAAAATGAGGAGTTTACAAAGGTAGTCGTTGCTTTTGGAGGCGTGCAGCATGGTAGGCTACTGCTCGGTGCCGCCGTGTCGGACGTACGCAACGGAGCCCGGTGTAAGCCTTATTCACACGCAGCCGCAGGTCAAAAAGCTGCGTGAAGCTTGGCTCGCGAAACTTAGAACCGGCAGACAGCCATCGGCTACAACTCGGGTATGCAGCAAGCACAGACGCGAGGAACATTTCTGTTACGGCGCCGAGACTGCGATGTTCGGTGAGTAGCAGAAAACGCGCACTGAGACATGCGCCTGCTGCCCGGCTAATGTCATGACGCTTTATTTGGTCTATGAACTTGTCCATGCTAGATTCTGGCAAGTTTACTGGAATGGAAAGGGATCGGTAAGAAGCGCATTAAAAAAAGGCATGGCACATGATCATGTTTGTGTTATGAATTTATTTATAGAGAGTTTTAGAATAGGGGCCCCAAAGAAATAGCGTCGAAGCCATTGAGCATGCGCGAGACGCAAACTGCGTTTGGGTTTTGCGTTGGAGCCCAAAGCGGCCCCAAAAGCTTTGCGTCAGCAAACATGGCGGCACCCATCGAAACGACGGCTCTAACCTAGCACCAAACTGGATTCGATTCGTAGTAACGCGTGAAGTTCGCGAGCTAGGAGAAGTGACTGCGGTTGTCGCTTTCTCTCAACTAGCGTGTGTTATGAAGATTGATTCATTAAACGCCGCTGATTCCGAATTCGATTGTGGATTTTATGCCTCGTAGGCCTAACACGGCTAAGCTTGGCTGGTGAAGGCACGTAAAGTTGGTTTGCTCAAAACTAAGCGCAACTAATTGTTTGCTGCTTACAGAATAACCTCTAAATTGTAATTAAACGCGAATACACGCAGGTCAAAATTACTATTCTTATCATAAAATGGTATATCTAATTTAATTATTTCTAATAGCTTTTTTTTGACGCCGTAGTGGCGCTGTCAGCGCACTACGGCGCTGATGCCGTAGTGCTATGCGTAAACTCAAGGCTATAGTGTACTAGAATAATTCTAGTACACTATACTCAAGGCCCTATTCTAAAGCTCTTCACTCCTGCGTGCACCAACGCTAACACCCGCAAAGCTGTTTGGGGCCTCAAACTATTGGGGCCCCTATTCTAAAGCTCTCTAATGTACTGGATTACGAAAAAGAAGCAGCGGGAAATCGCACGCTGAGAACACCGATAAACACACAGTTAGAAATAACATTGAATCGTCGTGACGGCATATGTCACAATCGCCGTAGGCGTCGAAGTCTCCATAACGAAATTATTTTTGAACAGCTCTGATAGCGTCCACGCAACAATGGTTGCTTGTGTACTGTCAAATGCTCATATTCTTCGCTTCGCTCACGGTACGGTGTGAAAACGCGCTCGCAGCGAAAGCAAAACATTGTACGCGCACATGCATGCAGACGCGCAGTCAGTCGCTGCGAACCCGTGCGATCGCTGATTTGAGGCTTCGTTCTGTTATTCTCCATTCGGTTGTACAGACAGCCCACTATATATAAGAACATACTTCACATAGTTTGCCCTCAGCGTTTGCCTACCTTTTACGCAAGAAGCTGATTCGGGAGACTACATCGCGGCGACCACGCGCTGTGGCGCTCACTGTACGTATTGCTAAGAACGGCCAGCTGCAGTGCAAAGTTTTGCCAACCCGTTGCGACTGTGGAAGCAACATCTCGGGAGCATCGCCGCCAACCTCTAGCCACAGCGTGACTAAATCAACTTTGTGTCGGGGAACAAGACGAGCATCCCCCACTCCCCGTCGCTTCAGCTAGGATGCGTTCGATGAAGCAGGCTTTGTGCTGAAACCGCCGCCGACCTCTAGCCTCATCGCCGTTGTGACGGAATGAGTTCGGCGGGCCAACTATTGTTCCCAAACTCCCCAACGCGGACCATGATCTGCTACGGGTGTGCGAGTTGCCGCGGGAACGCCGTTTTGCACTGCTTCCCACGCACCGACCTAGACGCAAGACAACGCGCTACCCGGAACGGCTCCGAGTTCTACGGGGCCCCTCTGACGTCGGCTGCGGACCTTCGCACCTGTGTGTATGCGTGTGTGCATGTGCGTGTGTAGACCGTGCTGCGGGGAGACGGCTAGTTTGCGATGACGAAACGAACGTTCACATCACCTTGTATCGGGAGAGGACCGAGTATTTAAAAACCGCTGTTGTGCGGCTGCTCAGGACACCCTCTCTAAAGCAGTCATGTTAGACTGATGTACTTTCTCAAACAGTCATGTTAGACTGATATAAATACTGTAAATAAACCCATATTCCTCGTTCTCAATGAGAAGCAGTCCTTCCCTTCATCAACGTCCTCAGCGTGGATAAGTTGGACTACGGCATGGGCCAGCTACCTTCTAATTCATGCCCGACTCCAATCTTGACAACGGATCACGAGCGATGGGATTGAGCTCCCAATCCTGACAGTATTCGGTAAAGAGATTGCGTCTGTAAACGATTCTGTGCTTCCAGTTTGCCCAAGATTATTACTTTGACAGTAAAAGCTTCCCTCGTTTTGAGAGTACTTACAGAAATCTCTAGGAGGGCTGCCGCGTGGTGTTTTCATTGAGCGCCTTAAGCCAAACCTATGAGGAGCGCGCCGCGTGATCCCTCATACTACGCAAGGGAGGCGCTTTCGACAGATGGCGACTCCGTAAGTCCCCGCCCCAAAGCGCTCAGCTTGAGACCGATAAGCGCTGGTTCCATTCCCCGCAGCACGCGCAGTTTTTTTCTTTTTTTTTTTTTTGCGACAGCATCAAATGGTTCATTGCGTGAAAAAGCCGGCATCTGAAGCGCCGAAACGGCATCGAAATTCCCATTGGGTGCGACGCTGCGTCACGTGTGCGCCTCGACGGAGCAGATATGGCCACGCGACGCCGCGGGGACTGTAGCCGTGGCTCGCCTGTTTGTAAGCAAGCATGGCGATGCGCACGCGCCAGCACTTTCCGCACGCCAGACGCGCATTTCGGCGCGCAACGCGTCTGCGGCAGTGCATTTTCGCGTTTCTCCTGCGCTTCGCTTCGCCGAATACGCTATTCGGTTAGTTGAATCTATCACAAAGCGCGAAAATTCCAATTTTTGAGGCTGAATATAAGTTTAGCGAGCGGAATAATAATAATAATAATAATAATAATAATAATAATAATAATAATAATATGTCGCCGTTTGTTGTCACACACGTCTGACTGTAATTTATTTTTCCTGCCCATATAAATAGACAGGAAACTCTGAGAAGAGAGCACGATGTTCACAGAAATCGCGCTATGGGTTATACAGTAAACTCTCAGTTGTACGAACTTCGGTTTATCGAATATTTCAGAATAACGAATTTTTTTAAATCCCCGGCAGTTTTCTTATAGATTCTATGCAAAAATGTTTCACTTAAACGAATTTCGGAACAGTCAATATTTCAGTTTAACGAACTCGCTCAGAGGACCAAGGCTTGCACTGCAAGGCAGTGCAGGCGCAAGCGATGCCCGCCCTCATCAGGGCCGGATAAATGTGTTAGTGAGGCTTCCATACATTTGTACCGCAAGGAGTTGGCGTTTCTGGGCTTGACTACATGATAGCGGCATTGGTCTTTGCGGTTTGTGCGCATGCGTTCTGTTGTTGGTAGGAAAGTGGCGTTGGAGCATTAAACCAGTTGTTAGTCTGCGCCTGTGTCATGTGGTTCTTTCTCTGTCTTGTCCTTTTTGCGCAGTTTTTCGTTGTTCGCATAATGTCATACCAACTAGCCCCTCACCGTACGCTTCTAGACCTCATCAAACCGCCGCTCCAGCGGCAATGTAACGTCGCTGGCGCTACAGCACCCCTGGGGCAAAGCGGCGCCGCAGAAAACGAACGGCAACGAGGCATGGCCTCCGAGATCGCCCGCACAAAACGAGCAAGCATGTAATTTCGGAGGCCATAAACAAAGTAACATAGCTGGCGCTTACAACGCCGCCAGAGCAAAGCGGCGATCTATCACACCACAAACCACGTGGTGTGTGTTTTTTTCCGACCGGCTAGTCGTGGCATGGTAGTCCATCTATTTCTTTCCAGTCTAGTGGGTTCCGCGTGTGCACACAAACGACCCACGTGGTGTGTTTCTCATTGATATGTACAAATTCCATTTCCCACATTTCTAACACTACGGATGCCATGTCTTATGTTGGTGTAGTGACTATTCAGTTTAGTGAACTTTGGTCCTTTCCTTTGGTCCCTTGAAGGTCACTCAAGTGAGAGTTCACTGTATTGAAATACTACACAGAATGAGCTCTGACACGGATAATTTATTGCATTCATTCACTATAAACTTAAAGGGGCACTAAAACAAAACACTAAATCAGTTTAGGCGGATAAAGCGTTATTTAAGAACTCTGTTGTCGTTATTTTGAAATAATAGGTTGTTTATTAGAAGAGAAAATTGCGGTCAAATTTCAGCTTTTGAACTTCGCGCACGCTGGAACGTCACTGTGACGTACGTTACGGATTAAAGTATTTAGGCGGCGTTGTCTCAGCAAAGGTTCCCGAAACTCGACTTGTTCAATTCCTAGGCTCATTTACAACACAATGTAGTCTCTCTTTATCACTAAAGAATTAACTAGGCCCTTGAAGACGCTGTCAAAATCCATGACGTCGTAGCGTGCTGGTGCGGGAACTTCAAGGAGCCGTCGCTGCCAGTCTTTTGTTATTGTGTTTGTTCCGGCTTACCATGCGTCTCGTCGTGATAGAAGTGGTGAATATTTAAATTGTGGAAGGGTAATTTACTCATACAGTGGAAATCATCTTTCTCTTTAGTGTCCCTGTAAGGCAGCTCACAAAAGTTCATCAAAACAAATGTTGCATGTCAAATGCAAAATAATAAATAAACGGAAGAGCGGTTACGAAGTCGATGCACTTGATACTAGAGTTACTGTATGCGGCTCACTTTAGGGAAAGGCGCCATATACAGGAACTCTAGTTGATACTAAGCACATCTTTGCAGAATACGGGTAGTGTAGAGCTAAACAAAGTCCGTGGGACGCTCTGTCCCAAAGGTGTTGCGGCTTCACCACTCAGCATGCTGTTGCGTATCTTGTGCGTGCGTTTTCTGTACTATATATATATATATATTTATATATATATATATATATATATATATATATATATATATATATATATATATATATATATATATATATATATATAGTATATGGTGTTCCAGCCGTGGTGGTCCAGCCGCGGTGGTCCAGTCGCAGCAGAAGAGCGAAGTCTATCAGTTCTGACGTTCAACTTCAGAACGCATGCACGTACGGTACAGTCTTGTGCAATTTCAGTTCGCACACTAATTGAAGCGAGAACCCAAGGCCAACGGAGCAATCAACCACAGTGCTCATCAGTCGTCTGCATGGAGCTTTATTATCGCAGTTCTGACCAAGTGCCGGACCTTAGATGTCGTGACGCACATGCGAGGCGTTTTCTTGCAACGAATATGGGGCATTTGCAATACAAGGTTGTTTTTGAGGATTAACGGGAATATTCACCGCGAAAGGAGGTTGTGTTATCAAGCAGTATGCGCATGTCGACAATGCCGTCCAAACGGCTACCGAAGTGTGCAAAAACCCGTTGGCCTGTCTTCGTTGATTTTCGGCAGCAGTGAAGTTCGCTGTTCATTAATCGCTGCAGGATGAAAGCGATTGTTGAACTTTAGAGTCCTGAACAGCAATACAGCGACGATTGATGAGCGTCTCAACATAGAGCCTTCTCGCAACTAGTGTGTTAGAATAGTACGAGCTCGCTACTACTGGGCAGGGCCGGATTAAGAAAAAGGGGGGCCCTGGGCTAATGCGCATGCAGGCCCCCTTTCCCTATACTGACCCCCCCCCCTGCCGCCTGCTATGCTACTGGAAATATGTCATATTTCATTTTAATTCCACCAAATTAAATAGAACGAAGTGCGATCAACGGGAGCATTATTGTTATTATTATAAGGAAAATAACAAAACTTGCTTGAAACGCGTGCTGTTGTCAACACCAACACATATTACGAGCAATAAATCAATCGGGTAACCAAGAACAACAAAAAAAGTTGTAAAAAGCAGCACAGACAGAGGTTTGTTGGTGACTGTTGTGGCTGCGTGGTGTATAAGATTCCCCTTTCATGCAAGCGTTTTTATATCGGCCAAACGGGGCGGTGCATCAATGACCGCATGCGCAAGCACTCAAAGTTCAAAAATGAGTTAAAGATAGTTATCACTGCATTGCAATGAATGCGGCTGCAAACCGTCTTTCAAAGATGTGACCTACCTGTCAAAATACCGCGATCACTGCGCACGCCTTATTTCCGAAGCTTTCCACATTCATATGTTAGCGGCGAAGCATGTGTAAGCCTGCCCTCTATTTCTCTCCTTCCGAAGGAGATTGCCTTCCTATCGCATTAATTGCAACCCCCCTTGCGCATGCCAATTCTGTTGATTTTTTGGTTTGAGATAGCGGCTGAGTATATATATGCTGACTGAAAGAATAAATACACTTTGGTTGTTAGTCAGCGCTGTTGTCTGTGTCCCTTCACTCGTCCTGTTGTTTAGCGCAGTTTTTTATTGATCGTAATCATGAACCAACCAGCCCAAATGCGTACTCTTCCACCAACACATATGTTCACTTTCTGATTAATCTGCATTCTGTTTTCAGCAAAAGCTAGACTTTAAGCAAAAGTTTAGTGCGCTCAAGACGAACAAGAACGTAGAAAAGACAACACAGCTCAGATGTCGATCCTTCTGAAGCTGTGGGCTTTGTTTGCATCACTAAGTTTAATCCCGTGAGGAGACGCATGGTTGTATCCAAAACATTCTTTATTAAAATTCAAGCATCAGACTGCAGTAATCGTTATACACGTTACTTTATAAATATGCAATAACAATACTTAAGGCAATACAAACACCATAAAATACACTAGAATAGAGATGAAAATTACCAACTGTAAATACAAAACATTATTTGAAAATATTCTCGTTAAAGGTAAGACAATCAAGGACGTCACCAAATAAACGTGACACTATCAAAAACAACAAAAATACAGTTCTTTATAAGCACACTAAATATCACAAGAACAAACAAGAGGCGAACAACGAAGATTTGCATATCTTGAATTACACTGCTCAGCGTTTCCTTGGCAACGTGGAGGCTGGGAGGCGACACACCGAAATTATTGGAACTATTCATGTATAGCGCAAACAGTCCGCTTTTAAAATGGCATCTTTCGCGCCTTCGCTTTGGTGAAATCAGATGATAGTCTGTTCGAAGGATAGATCGCGGAGGAGGTCACTTTCAATGGACATGATAGCAAGCGAGTTCACCTTGTCGTCAAGGGGGCTCGAATGAAGGCGATTTTTAATCAGCGACAACTTGGAAAACGATCGCTCGGTCTGACAGTTTGCCACGAGTATGCTTAAGTACATTCGCAAAGCAATAGAAAGGTTCGGAAACACATCAATAAACTTTCTTTCGTGCTGCAACTTCATTATTCCCAGGGGACTCGTGTCCTGGCACACAGAATTTTGCAGAAAGTTCGCAAACTGAACGATTTCAGCGGAAACTGCTGGCTCCAAATCATTTTTGTAGGTTTTCACTAACTTGTCAGCCTGCTGTGCCAGAGAGGCCTCGCTCCCAAATTCTGTCAGCAATTTTAAGAATCCGAACATTTCGCAGAGTTCAGTGTAGGCAGCCTTTCGCACTCGCAAAGCAGAGCCTACGTCAAGTACAACATTGTAGGTCTCTACGATAAACATTTTTCTACCTTGTTCCGCACTATCACTTTTTCCGTCCGGGTGCTTACTCAAAACGATGCGTTTGCCCTCATCCTGATAAAATTGATTGGTACTTAGCGTGCGTGTTTTCTCTTCGAAGGTATCAAAGAGAGATCGCAAAGAATTAAAAAAAGCCTTCCAGAGAGCTCAGCAGGTCTGCAGCAGTTGAAAAGTCTAGGCCTGGTTTCTGAAGTGCTACGCTCGTTTTGTCAAAGCGCTCCCCAAGCAACAAAAAGTCCGTGTCAAAAAGTCTGCCCGACGTCTCCGGCCAACTGCAAAACGGTTGTCCCGACTTCGGCAACCAAGGGCGGCCCAGCTTTGGGGATTGACATAGGCCTAACGTCGGCCGATCGTCGGCAATCGATGTAGGCCCCACCACTGTGGCCGACTTGGCCGTCGGCGTCCCATACGAGGGCCTACCAAGGTTTTAGGTACGTAATCAGTCGGCCAGCCGTAAGGCCATTCTATTTGGCTAACCCAACTGAGCGCATGCCACACGCGGGCGAGCCACGGCCCTGACGACAATAATGGTCGGCATTACATCGGCCCGGTGCTGAAAGCCGACGTTGCTGTTGACGCTCCGAATAATCGTAGCATTTGCATCATGCATTTACAACAGCATGCGCATCATGCATCATGCTTGTGTGGTGGCCGGCATAGAAGTACCACACGAAATCGAATGCTTTTTTTTGTACTTTTCATGCCACATAAATGCCAGGCAAAAGATTCTTATCCAGGTCTTTATTTCTTGTATTTGTCTGGGATATATACACCCACAAGTTCACAAAAGTTTCAAACGCGAGTTCATGGTGGGCTTGAAGCGGGGTCACGGTGCCTTCTCTCGTTCCGGCCTCCATCCCTGTCAGCTGCTCCGACTAACCAGCGTTTCGTGACTCCAGCCACTGATGCCAGTGAAGAGCCTGGGAAGGTGCTCCTCACAGATGCTGCAATAAAGCGACACATAAGAAAGCTGCCCCCGCTTTATAGTTCAGTTGGTTAGTCGTATTGCATTTGAAGAATTAAGTGAAACAATCAAAAAGATCATAAGCCAGATATTCACGAAAAATTAAAGAAACGATAGCAAAACAATACTAGGGATGTGCAAATCAGGATCGAAGCTGTGAGGAAGAATGGCTGGACGACACAAATTGTGTAAGTACCCGATAGTTGGTAATTTATATGACGTTAGCAATAGGGGGAACTCAACACGGAACCATAACAAAACACGCATACACAGTGGCTACTGTGTCTATAGGTAGCGCGGCTATTTACACCGCGATCGGTTTTGTTGCTTCCCGTGAGCCCTGCATGAAACAGCCAAGTTGAAACGCTGAGACAAAGAACGCGCCGGAGCCCGGAGCGCCAAGCGGCACAAGGAGGTGAATAGGTAAATGTCTGGAGAGGCAAGAGGGGAAGTTTATGGCATGATGCATATACTTGCTGACATGATGGTAACAATGATATGTCTATGTTTTGCAGAAAACAGTTAGCATACATGGGTTAAAGCAGAAACAGCATATACAGCATATATGGTAAAGCAAAACAAACTCCTCAAAAGCAGTGACAAAATATGGACGCCGCAAGTAGAGCTCACTTATTACGGCATTATTTTATTAAAGAAAGTGCTAATACTGGACGCAGCCAGATGCATTAAGCAGCAGCTTGTTTTAATGAAGGAAAAAGAAACGAAGCATGCAGTTGGTACCGATGTTCGCAACGTGCACAAGAAAGCTGATTGTTATGCAATATTTCTTACTTAGAATGAGATTCGTGATGGCCGTGAACTTCACGAAGGTGTGCTTCCTCCCCTGCGACCCTTTCCAGCTGAACTGCAGTGCAGCTTCATTATGCCCTGCAGAAGAGTGCGTACGGCATGACCGATGTCCGTTCCTCCGTATCTGGAAAAAAAGTTCACCTGCACGAACCAGCGCATGTAGAGTTAAACCAGACATCCAAATACGTGGTTATCATGGTCTGTAACAAATAATGGTCAGGATAAGAAATATGATCGCTCTCGTTTTATAAATACCGCATATGGCTGCGGTATTGTATGAATGACAATATGAAAATCAACCAAGAATTAAACACGAATACATAGTTTCTCTAAAAAGAAAACACAGCATGTCACTCACCATCTGTTCCATGCGGGAATCTGAAGCTAAATATTCCTCTGAGATACGCTTTAGAGTCGCCCAAGGAAACATGAGGACAGGAAGGATAGATTTACTGACTTGGCTCAGAATATCATTGAAAAAAAAAAAACATCCAGGCAGCGCGATAAATGAATACAACACACAGTTGCACAAACAAAATAGCACGCAGATTGCAACGAGACAAATGTATAGGTATACATAACGTCGAGACCGCGGTGACAAAGTATTACACGTAAACTACGAAAATGCAACAACAGAAAAATTGAGGAACAACTTACATGTGGGCTATCCGCAGGGTTTCCCATACGTGGCTTCTTGTCTGATGTTCCTAGATCTACTCTAGTCCACATGCGGTGAAGCGCCACGCACAATCCATTCTTACATTGCACCAGACGTATATCATACAGGCATTTACAGTTTTGTTTTTTCATCTGTGGGAAGGAACGAAAGCAACTTGTAATTAATTATGACTTTTCCGCAATGACAACCAGACAAGTGTCTTACCTGATTTCTTCCCGAATGGTGATAACAGTTCCAAGCGTAGCAGGTCATTCGCACACTGTGCTTCAATTTAAGCAGTGTCGTTCCAGTGTTTCCTAGAGAAAAATTAAGGAAAATACAAGGCGAAAAACATAATATTAGAAATATATACATTAAAGTTTGTCTCACATTTCCCTGTCCCAACTCTCGAACGCTTGATCCGTTCTCATATAAAGCCTCTTTCTTTTTCTTCCTGTCAGAAAAAATAAACACAAAAAACAAGGAGTTTATCATACGTTGCAAAACCATTTACGCAATACAAAGCGAGTTTTGTTCACTTGAAAAAGATAGTCATGCATTACACAACGTGAAATTAAAATGCCACTTACGAGTACGCATATCTTGAACGGCGAGATACGGCGGCTCCACTGCATGGAAAGCACCGCGGCGTCAAGAAAACATGAGAGTTACAGCATCGGGCGACACGACGTCAGCCTATCTTGACATAAAACAAAGTTCTGTGTCCATCGGGGAATTTCGCAAATGCACTCAGGGAAAACCTGGAAAACTCAGGGTGTTTAAAAATGTCAGCTTGGTAGACACCCTGGTTCCGTGTACTACGTGGACAAATACAAGTGGTGCACGCAAGATAACATTTAACATCACGTCAAGACTGTTTTAGGCCGTCACCGACACCGCCAAATATCGTCGATGAACGCAAACAGCACAGGAAGCTTCGCTTACGTCGATTCACACAGTGCGCGGGATCTGCAAGCTTTTTTTGCCTGTTCCTTCGACTTTTCTGCTGCTGCTGCTGTCTTGCAGGCCGCGTCGGGGAGTGGTTCAGAGGGTGTATATACATGGAAGGAGCGTACGTGGCAGAGAGAAAAGGCGACACATGCGAACTCGTTGGGATCTTTTCATCATGTCGCATGTACACATTTGCTCTTTGGAGCTGCCTGGGCATCGCGACGTTACCCTCTTGATAGCTGTAATTGTCCGTGACCCCACTCAGAAGCATTGCTGAAACTGCAGAGGTCACCGTTCTACTAACGTGCAAGTCTAGAGGGATGCAGAGAAAATGGTAGACAGGACGAGGAGAGGAGGCGGATAATAGGCGGAGGCGTTGGTAGAACCGACGCAGTCGCAAAGCGAGTGAATAACAACCATGGCCAGTCTGGACGCGCTCGCAGAGAGCGAGCGCGTGCGTCCTGACCGGCCGTGTTGCCCTGCCACTTGCTGCTCCCATAGAGAAGGGGTGGGCAGGGGGTTGGGAGAGAGAAAGACGTGAGAAAGAAGGGAAACGATGTTTTCGCGCACGCCTTCCCTAGCGCGATCAAAAAAAGAAAGAAAGAAAAAGACGAAGTTTCGCCCGAAAGGCGAAGCATCGATTGCGATAGAAAATTAGCGGACAGCTATACGAAGTAAGGATATCTTTGTCGACCGTATAATCTTGTAAACATAGGCATACTAACTAAACAAGCATGACGTACGTGTCCCGCGCGCACAAGTAACCATGAACACATCTCACTGACAGCGGAAAATCGCTGTCAAAACGCTAGAGCGAGGAAGCGCGGCAGCAGCAGCGAGCGAATGCTGCGTCTCGCATCAACGCGAACTACGAGTCCGAATCAGAAAGTCCTTGCTACAATTTTTTTTATCCATATTACGGCTGTAAATGCGAAGTCAACATATTCATTCCCAACGATCGACCTTTCTTGGACCGGCCCAGCCTTATCTGCCGGTAGCTCTGCGGCACAGCGCTGATGTCAGTTGTTGAAGGTGGCGGTTGGGCTTCACATGCATGTTTTCTAAGGAGCAAAGGACGAACGCCCATCGAAATCCACAAAGAAATGTAGCCCACATATGGGGAAAGGTGTCTCGCTTTGAGAAGTGTGAGGTGGTGGTATTGTGAGTTCTCAAAAGGCCGTGAAGGCTTGCATGACAATGAGCATTCAGGGAGGCAGCGACTGACGATATTTCACAAATTTAGTGCTGCGATGGGACAACATTTAAATGTCTGAACTGGTGTGGGGATTCGGATGACGTTCGCTGACAATGCCATTTGTTTGGTGTCACACGGTAAAACGTAAGGACATTTTCGAAAATGACATTTACAAACGAATGAGTTCGCCAAACTTATTCGCATTCGTTTGGAACTGAATGTGTATCCTCGACATCACGAGTTTACCAGTGTTTCGCAAACAGTACATGCTTCTTTTTTGTTTTAACAAAAAATCCCTATTATTCTATCCATTTTATTACCTAATTATTGCTTTACCGACATTGAAGTTCATCACGTGTGTAAATACAGAAAACTACTCTCAGTCCAGTGACCAGACAGCCATCTTAAGCTTTCGCTGCAGCAGTCATGTTGGTTCGCACCGGAGCATCGGCCGCGGCCGCTTCAATTAACTTGGCGTAAAAGCGTGCGCATGTTTTCCTGTGGCACGTGCCAAGAATGAGGATATTAGAAGCCCGCATGCACATCAGAACGGCGATGACATGCAACTGCCCTTCTCGTACCACTTTAGCAGATGTAGCGGACGCGCCTATCGTTCTCTTCGCCCTGTTGCACGTGCCCTGTTGCTTGCTTTAGCTCTGGCTTGGCTTGACTCGACTTCGTTGGCAATGTTTGAAAGCAACGATCACATATTATAGTGGAATTTAGCATATTGGAAAATAATTATTGGACAAAAGTGGGTTTGAGGCGTCTTTTTTTTTTTACTATCGTCATTGTCATCATTTTCAAATGACATTAGTTTTCGCCGTGTGACAGCGCGCTGTGATAATGACATTAGTCGCAACAAATGTCATTTGTTGGAAATGACATTAGATTTGCCATGTGACAGGGGTATTATTTTGGCTAATAAAAAATAGGGGCAATCTCTGTTCAGCGGGCAAGTTAAGTGCACTTACGGGGAGTACTTCGGGACCTTGAGTGACACTTTAGGTTACGCCGTGCTAAACGGGAAAACTATGGGGTTCTAGTTCACTATAGGGAAAACATAGTGCACTCGCACTAAAAAAAATGGCGACAGACTAAAACCACGGCCTTTCGATGCAAAGACCTTGTGCTTTTGGATCGAGCGGCCGTGCTAAACATAGAGTTTCTCACTAAAACCATGGTGCTAAAACCATGGTTTTTGAAGATGTAGATTAAAATAAAAAAAGCTTCTAAAAAGCGATTGCTTTAGTTGTATTATAAATAAAAACAATCGTAATCTATATTTACTCAACAAAAAACGAAAGTATCTTTATCATAAGAGTGTTGCAAGTCAAGGCCGGCCAAGACGAATGCCTAGCCAATCCATGACAATATGGTGGCGTGCGGCGACGCGTCATTTTGATCCTACCAGAACAGAATATCAGCGAGTTATGCTCTGATTATTTTGGTAAAAGCTGTTCAACAGCTAGAATTAACTTCAGTGTCCTTTTTCTATGCATTACATTTTGTACCGTTGAAATCGCTGGCGGCGAGGCTATGTACTCGACCAGCAAAGTGCGTTCCGTGAACGCACTCCGACCGGAGTGCACTCTTCGGCGAGTACACTCAGCTTGCGACGTTTAGATTTGGGAAAGTGCAATTAAAACCCAGTGCACTCTCCGTAAGTGCACTTAACTTGTCGCTTGACTGGGGTAAGCCGCGTAAACACAGCGCGTGGCGGACTCTGGGCGAGCGCCCGCGGCCGCCGGGGCCGCCCAGAGTTGAACCCTTCTAAAGAACGGAAAACGTTCTACAAGATATAAATTGATATATCAAATTTGTCCGCTTGGCATGCTCTAATGGATGCAGTTTACAGAACGGTGATACCTGTTCTTGGTGCACTGCTACAAGTTTGTAAACTTCTTGCTCCTGTTTTTTTTTTCGAACTAACCAGTTTCAGAAAATTCTTTATCAACAACTATGGCCTTAAATTGAAATTTCGCTTCTAACAGCCACTAGAAGTTTACGTTTTCTCTCGGATGCCACAAATTTCATTAAAATCAGTGTAGTGGTAACACAGAAAAGCATTTCTGCGTTTTGCATGTACTTGAGTCGGCGGCATCGGAGCTAGGCCCAAAGGACGCGCACACAACGAAAAGGCTTTAGACACAGACGGACGCTGTTGTTTCGCTGTTTGCCCCCCCTTTTTCAAATTCATCATGCACCGACTGGTTCAGGAGATTGCGCTAATGCACCTAATTTCTTCTCCATTTTGCTCTTTTATGTGTTCCAGCGACTGTCTGTTTCCAATGCCTTTTCCTTGTCTGTGCGTCCTTTGTGTTTTGCTGGTACCCCCGTTTTCAAATTCATCATGCACCAACTGGTTCAGGAGCTTGCGCTAATGCACCTAATTTCTTCTCCATTGGGCTCTTTTATGTGTTCCAGCGACCGTCTGTTTCCAACGCCTTTTCCTTGTCTGTGCGTCCTTTGTGTTTTGCTGGTACCCCCGTTTTCAATTTCATCATGCACCAACTGGTTCAGGAGCTTGCGCTAATGCACCTAATTTCTTCTCCATTGGGCTCTTTTATGTGTTCCAGCGACCGTCTGTTTCCAACGCCTTTTCCTTGTCTGTGCGTCCTTTGTGTTTTGCTGGTACCCCCGTTTTCAATTTCATCATGCACCAACTGGTTCAGGAGCTTGTGCTAATGCACCTAATTTCTTCTCCATTGGGCTCTTTTATGTGTTCCAGCGACCGTCTGTTTCCAACGCCTTTTCCTTGTCTGTGCGTCCTTTGTGTTTTGCTGGTACCCCCGTTTTCAAATTCATCATGCACCAACTGGTTCAGGAGCTTGCGCTAATGCACCTCATTTCTTCTCCATTGGGCTCTTTTATGTGTTCCAGCGACCGTCTGCTTCTAACGCCTTTTCCTTGTCTGTGCGTCCTTTGTGTTTTGCTGGTACCCCCGTTTTCAATTTCATCATTCACCAACTGGTTCAGGAGCTTGCGCTAATGCACCTCATTTCTTCTCCATTGGGCTCTTTTATGCGTTCCAATGCCCGTCCGTGTCTAACGCCTTTTCCTTGTGTGCATGTCCTTTGTGTTTCGCTGGCACCCCTTTTTCAAGGTTATCATGCACCAACTGGCCCAAGAGCTTGCACTAATGCACGTCCCTAATGACATCACACACAAGAAGGTGGCATGATATTTAAACGACTAATTAATGGAAAACAGTTGCCTGGTGTATACTGAAAATCTGCCTAGCAGAGTGGATGTAACGTCACTCTCCCCTCTCTAGCTTCTCACCCCACGCTGACCTGTTCGCTTGCTTGCAACAGCTGCGCGCACGCTCTCGTTACATTCTCTGACGTTAGCACTGGAGAGGACGCGTAAGGTGCGCTTTGTGCGCTGCTCGCTAGGGGGCTACGCCCCACCAGGTGATGAGCGCTGCACTTCCTCCTCGCCCTCCCTCGCTCCTGCATCGTGCCATGGGAAAGATGTTCACTTGCTTAACCTAAAGAACACCAACGCCGAGGTGCGAGTGCCACTAAGAGACACATAAGTCAAAGATTAGGGTCGCCTATGCATTTTATTAGTGAAGCATTTAAATAAATGCTTTACAAGCAACAGCGATGCATACAATTTTGTATAGTGTCATCTGATGCAGCGTGTAATCTCATGGAATGTTTGTTTATCCACCACAAAGGCCACACAAAAAATCTATAAAAAATTAAACGCAAATATCTAGTGACGTTTTGCTAATAGTACGGGAGCCTTTCTTTCCAGAGGGGCCGAAGTTCAGTGCAGCCATGATTTTATAAGTAGTGAAGGTCGTTATGTCATTGAATGTGTCTGGGAGGTGGAACCATGTTGCATGGTGTATAGGTCGTATATATTATTCGTGATGGCTCTAAACACAGCTAACAATTTCTAATACTATTGTGGCCTGTTTTTATCATGCACTTATAGCACATTTGATAGGAACAGTAGCACATTTGATAGGAACAGTGCCCTTTGGCCATGTTATTTTGGTATTTTAATAATTCCCTGAGGGTTCCAGTTTCATTAGTGTAGCTTGTCTAGTAATCTTGACACAAGATTCTGTAGGGAAATTTTTTTTTCGATTAAGTTTTTAACTTTGAAATGCTGCTTTAGCTTTTAGCTCATTTGCTTGTGAGGACGTGACATCGAAGTTAAGATATGGTTACTTTATGGCCGAATGGATGAGGAGCAGTGGCACCATGAATTTTGGTAAAAGAGTAACTCATATATTCTCTGGCTTGGAGGGAGGTTGAAACTTGTAGATTGAAAGTGGTTTGTATTGGGTTACCACAGACATTTGTGGAAACTATGTGGTAATACGGTATCTAAAATTGTGTCTTGCCATATTGTGCAGGTCTGCGAGCAAAAGAAGCACGAACGAGGAACTCTGCATCGTGCTCTTCAAGGTTTCATGTGGTTAGTTGATTCATGTTGCTGCATGAACCTTGGGAACAGCAGCTTAGATGTTCTGGCAGTGGAAGAGTGTAACTTTTGGTTCCACAGTGTTTCGTATAGAGGATAAAAAAACAACTGCAGCCTCATTTTGTGGACTACTAAGGTACATACACTATTTTATGACCTTTGTGCAGTATTAAGCTATGGAACAATGAAAAATGACATTGCGTTACGTTCTTCAAGGTTTCAAGAGTAAGACAGAACTGGTCGAGTCATGTTTTGATGCATAATTGTAAGTGGCATTGTAAGGAATTGCCATTTAATAGTCGAGTCCATATATCAAATCGCTTCATATGCGAATCACATTTTCTCCTCTTACATTTGTTTTAGTTTAATCTTGCAAATTGTGTATCCGACCATTTTATTGGGTACAATATTATTCCTCTTAAGCCACACAATTACACTGCTGTTTATTTTGTGCTATATATATATATATCGTACCCAATAAAATGGTCGGATACACAATTTGCAAGATTATATACATATATGTATGTATGTATGTATGCATGTATAATGCAGTCGAACACCTCTACAACGAAAGTCTCCACAACTAAATGACCTGTATAGCGAGTTATGTCCCGACTGAACTTTTATTTTTGATATACATTGTGAACACCTCTACAATGAAGACCAATACAACAAATTTGCCTGTACGACGAAGAAATTTAAACGTCCCCTACGGCTGATTTATTCTTTTAGAATGAGTGCTACGTATCGCGGTGCATCCCCTGCCCCTTTGTAGATACGACTGAGTTGCGCTCTGCACTAACGGCAGCGCTAGCGACAAATGTTCCAGTCTCATCGAGTGTTATAGTCCTGCTGCACTACCCCAGGAACCACTGAATTCGTGTATATGCTGCCTGTTGTGATACAGCAGCGGGCGTGACGACTGATGAATAGGTCGTCGCAATAATGACGTGATTATTTGATCGTAGCAGATGACCGACAACGTCTTCAAAGCCATCTGTAGGGTGGAAAGGATGCGAATTGTCAACGAAGGCAACAATGATAGAGATGCTGTAAATGATATGAAGACTTTTGATGGCAGGGCAGGCGATAGCAGCATTTGACGGTCTGCAGCTTTACCTTCGTCATTCCCGCGTTTTGCTACAGAACATGCCTTGAACCTTGGTGCAATAGGTAGGCTGCAGTCGCACATTTCTTTTGATTAGCGTGTGTGTATATATAGAAATCTTAGCAACTTATTTCACCAAGTCTCTCTTGAAACCATGTTAAAACATATTTTCTTTTGTTGAACGTGCTTAGCCTGATGCGCTTTCTTTACAATGAAGTGACCTGTACAATGATGGATTTGAAGCTCCCGAACACTTCCTTATAAAGGTGTTTTACTGTATATAAATTTTCTGACAGGAGGTTTGATTCCTTTCATATATGCGCTCTGGGACCTCCTTCTGTATATTCATGTACGAATATGTACGTTACGAATCAAATAAACTTAAACTGAGGGAGACAGAGAGAGCGAAAACATTTATTAAAATAACGGGGGGGGGGGGGGGGGGGGGGAACCGCAGGGTCCTTCAACAGGCCCTGGACATGGGTGGACTCCTCGGTCCAGGACCCCATTAGCCGCAGCTGCCCGGCGTGCTCTCATGGCCAGATCGAACTGGTCCCGGGAGTTGAGGCTAGACAGCAAGGCTTCCCATCGTTTGGGTCTGTGTCAGTGAAAATGGCGGTGAGCACAGGTCGCCGCGGTGGCCTATCGGCTATGGTGTTGCGCTGCTAAGCAGAAGGTCGCTGGTTCGAATCCCGGCCGCTGCGGCCGCATTTCGATCGGGGAGAAATGCAAGAACGTTAGCACACTTAGATTTAGGTGCAACTTAATGATTAATCCGTAGCCACCACCACGGTGTGCCTCATCATATCGTGGTTTTGGGCATGTAAAACCCTCGAATTCAAGATAGTGGTGACCTTTCATGGTCGCATTGAGGGCTCAAGAAATTAGGGCTCCTCAACTATAAAAAAAAAGTGCCAGAAAATTTTTAGCCACATTCGTGCAGTAGAAAAACCGGAATTCGTATTTTCAGTGATCTGGTGTCACCTCAGAAAAACACAATGTGGACCCCCGTTTTACGTGGTGCAGATACCCATATCATTGTAAAGGTCAATTGAACTTATTATTTTTTTTTTAAACGGAAGCAGGGGCATCAAAAGTGCAATAGGAGTTCACCGTAAAGCCAGAAAAAGTAGTAAAAGAATTGCTACTTTTGGGCACTGTAAAGGAAGCGAAACTGAAACAGGTATCAGGCGCCAATGTTGGCG